>NW_026876911.1:0-20685 GCF_032173495.1 Musca vetustissima | reverse complement strand
TTGGACACAGAATCGAAACCTTCAAATTATTTTACATCTAATGATAGATTTTTTTTATTAAGTTTACGTTGTGTGTTGATAATTTAGGTCTATACAAAAATATTTTTTATTCTACATTACTTTAATATAAACTTGGACAAGTTTTAGTGCGAAATAAATTACCTTGTTCTGGGTTGCCTAGTCATTACTTTCCTGCCACAAACTTTGAAAATAACGCAATATAATGACCTAATTCTGTATCCACATACACACACACATACAAAGTATTTCACATCATCATCTTTTTAACCGGCAGTGTAAGAATAAGTATGTGTGAGTGTGTGCGTCTTTATACTGTGTGTGTGCTTAACTATAATCTGCAATATAACGCATTTGACATCAAATTCAGAGGAGAAGAAAAAAGAAATGAAAGATATATTAAAAACATAACACATACGGTTGGTAACTAATAAATACAGTAGCAGTAGCGACAACACACAACCCACCCATACAACACTTACAAAGTAAAGACTTGTAGACCCCCACTCTTTGGCTCGATGCAATAACAAACTCATAAATGGTTAGTCTAACAAACACACACACCATCTGTATCTGTGTGAGAGGAGCTAGAAAGAATAAAAAAAAATAAAAACGAATCATAAAATAAATGAAAGCATTTTTGCTTGTGATAACATATGTCTACGCTGCTACTTTCAATGCTGCTAGGAGTACAACACACAGCAGTAGTTTCTCCTTGTACACCTACGCACGCACACGTAACATATGTGATGTTGTAGATCATTCTTGGCAGCATATCGGAACACTCACTCACCCAAACAAATACTGCCACACTCACATCTGTGATGCTAAATGATTTGGCATCAGGATGTTCCATTACAAAACCAAACAAATACTCTTGACAAGGCCGAAATGTTGTTGGTGTTTAGAGAGAGGGAAGGAGAGAGAGAGGTATGGAGAGTAGTAGTAACATTGTAAACAAAAAAACTTAGGCGACAATATTAACTCATACATGTTGTGTAGGTTGCACCTCCCCAATAATGCCAGCTTGCCACTGTGTCACAAATGTAAAAAAATAACAAAATAACAACAACAAAGTCCAATGCAAATATCATATCAAAAATTTATGAATTTTGCCATTATTTGTTTTATGACTTTTTGTTCCACGCTCGCTGATGTGTGTGTGTGTGTTTGTTTGTTTTATGCTTCATTCATACATTGACATTGGATGGTTAGTAAAAGTTTTAATATAAAATGTAACGAATAGTAATTTAGCCAGCTTAAGTGTTGTTGGTTATTATTCACACTGCCTTCAGCCTTCTAAGGCAAATGATGGGAGTTATTCAAAGAAAATATATTAACTTATTATGAAAGCTTTACGATGTGTGAAGGTAAAGATAAACTATAAAATTTAATAATGATCGTGAAATTTATCAATTTGATCAAAAAATGTGTATCGCTTAAAAAAAAATTTTAAATAAATTTGAAAGTAGAATTTGAGGCAGTTTGTAATGCCATGACCTTTTTTAATTGTTTTCTTAATTTAATAACGATCGTGTTCGCAAAATGTCTGGTATAGCTTTAAAGCATATGAGTATTTAAATGAGTACTAGAATATTTATATGATATAACATTGGTTTGAGTGTAGATTAAATTTGTCATTACGTTTGCTGCACTTTGAAATATACGTCTATGGCCACAGTAAAGTATTTCTGGAATATACGCGTATAAGTAATATACATACATAATTTTATGATATTCGTATCATTAATACGCTATGGTGGTCTGGTTTTCTTCTTATACCCTTCATCACACTGTGGTACAGGGTATTGTGGCTTTGTGCATACGTTTGTAACAGGCAAAAGGAAACGAGATAGACACATGGTTCCTTTTGAGAATATGCATAGAATCACTTTCTGAGTCGATTTATGCATGTCCGTCCGTCCGTCCGTCTGTAGATGTTAAATTGTAAACAAAGTACAGGTCGCATTTATGATCCGATTTAGATGAAATTTGGCACAAGTCACTTATTTGGCCCAAGGACGAACCCTATTGAATTTGGGAAAAATCGGTTCAGATTTAGATATAGCTCCCATATATAGTTTCGTCCGATTTAAGGTAAATGGGGCACCAAAGTCCCTAAATATCTTTCGATTTGCACGAAATTTGGCATAGCGTACTGAATTGAGCCTAGAATGATGTGTGCTAAGTTTCGTGAAAATCGGTTCAGATTTAGATTAGCTCCCATATATATATATTCCTCCGATTTAAAAAAAAATTGTGCACCAAAATCCCTATTTATCATTCGATTTGCACCAAAGTCCCTATTTATCACTCGATTTGCAATTTTGCACAGCGTACTGAATGAAGTCTACAACGATATGTGTTAAATTTCATGAAAATCGGTTATTTTCATCTGAATTGATGTAAATGGTGTACCAAAGTCTTTATATATATTTCGATTTTCATGAAATTTGGCATAGCGTAATGAATTAAGTCTAGAATGATGTGTGTTAAGTTTCGTGAAAATATTTTCATCCGATTTAATGTAAAATGTGTCGTCCGATTTTACACAAAATTGACATAAATTTTGCACAACGTACTTGAGTTAGAATAACCAAGAAGTTGGATATAAATGCTTCACCAATGTGGGTCCATTCGGCGCAAAATTTTGCACTACGTACTGAAGTTACTATAACATAATGTGTGGCAAGTTTAGTTGAAATCGGTTAAGATTTAAATTGATTTACATAATTTTGTCTCTGGTCCTTTAAAAATTTGACGTCTGTTAGGATTCAATCGTTGGATATACCCAACGTGGTGAAGGGTATCATATAGTCGGCCCCGTCCGACTTTACTACTTTCCTTACTGGTTCTTATTCATTCATTCTTTTCGTATTTAAAGTGCTTCATGATTACGATCTCAGTAGTTTTTTGGTTTGAAACTGGATTTATATATATCTAAATCTTGACACGCCATTTTAGACTCATTTCTGTAGTTTCTCTATTCAAATTAAAGTATCAATGAAAATAATTTATTGGATTTGGTACACAATTTTTAAGAAATCTTATCAAATTATATATAAGAGCTTAACTGAATCACTGTTGTCAATGGGTTATATAAATTCTTTGGGTTATATAAATTCAATATTTCACCATAATTGCTTAAAACTATAACCTATATTTTGTATAAGAAAATGCCTAAAATGACTTAAACAGCAATTCTATATATGTATATACTCAATATTAACCATGGGTATATTTTATTTTGGTTTTATCTGACTCACCGGTTTAGGGTAAGAAGAATATCATCATCAGAAAAATGTTTTAAGCAAAGCTAATAGGTCAAATCTTTCTAGTTTCTTCCCAGAAAACTTGGAAAATGTTTAAACCTTATATGAAGCAAATGTAAATGTCATTCTGCAATCAATCGAAATGTCATTTCAATCGAAGAGACTTATAGCTTGTTGTGCACCATTTATATGAATCGGACACATTTATGAAAATCTGGACCTATTTAAAGCAAACGTCCGCTATGCGGTATGCTGTAGCACATCGCACTGTGCAACTTTTCATCACAATCGAACACACGTTGATTACTTGGCGCACGATTTGGATGAAATCGGTTGAAAATATATATAAGAGCTATATCTACACCAACACCAACATACATAAAAACCAATGACGTGATTCTAGGGACAATGTGGTATGTTTTACAAAATTTCATAGCAATCGGAGAAATTTTGGAATTTGGTGTACCAATTAGATAAAGTGGGCAGAAAATCTAAACGAGAGATATATAATGATATGATTCGATTCCTATCAAACTTAACATACCTTATTGAAAACCCATTTCAAATTTTATGCCATGGGATTATTGTGCACAATTTACATAAAATCGGTCGAACATTTATATCTGTTAAATCTGAACAGATTTCCAAAAAAACTTCACGTATGTTATTATATACTTATTTAAGAACGCCGGGTAAACATTTTCTCTTAATCGGACAAATCCTGGGAGTTTTTATATAAAATCGGACGAGAATATAGATGGGATCTATATTTAAGTCTCCAATGTGAGATATGTCAAATTTCATCTCATTCGGATCATAAATGCGACCTGTACTTTGCTCACAAAAATATATGGACGTACGGACATGTATATATTGACTCAGATAGTGATTGTATGCATATTCTTAAAAGGAACCATCGATTTATCTCAATTTCTACACAATGATAAAATTTAGGTAGGGCCAGCACATCGGTTGAAAATCTCAAAAACTCTTGAAGATATAGCCGATTTATTGTGTCAGCATCAAGTGACAGCAAGAGTGATTATCAAACTTTAAACGTTTTTTTTTTCTCGAAGCAGGGTTTTTACGAATTGCGGGCATGATAACTCAATAGCTAATAGCTAATACCAACGGTACACCATTTTGTTAATTTTTGAGCGAAGTCACTAATCCTAGTTCAGACGATTACTAATGTAGTTCTAACACCGTTGGAATTTCCGGATTCCGATGTTCCAGTGTGGAGTTATCATGCCCGCCATGAAAAATAAGAACTCTTCTTTAATCACCAAAAACAACAAAAATCAAATTTTTATTCTCTTTTTATTTTTCTTCTCTTTTAAATCTTCAATTATATATGTGTAAAGTTAGAAACCTTAACTTGCATTGGTATTCATTTACACGCGCAATGAAAATCAGGAAAATTTAAAATCGAGATGGGGCAGGTCCCCTAATAATAAAATGTACATTTATGTAATTTGTTGTTGTTTTTAGTGATGGGTAAAAGCCCAAATTATCACATATCGCTGTTTGTTTTTGTCTCTCCTGCAAAATTGTAAAATAGATAAGACGAGATGAACTACATGATCGAAGTTGCAATAAAAAGGAAAGCCAGAGAGATACTACATTCCTATCATTATCAGGAATATTGGGCAATGTGGCTTACAAATGGCGTTACTTGATAAGCTGTATTTACGTCGAATATTGTTACGAAATTGAATCTATGATTTAAATTCAAACGTGTCACGGACCGGAAATTTGGCATCACTCCAGAACATCCCCTTTCAGAGCAGATTTTTCTTGTAGTGACGGATTTTGTTCATACAACCTACAATATTTTTTTCTTCTATGATATACAACTGTATATTGTGCAACCTTAAGGAAGATAAGGTGGTGGCTTTGAACGCTAAGGCGCCGAACAAAAATCAAGAGATGCCATAGTAACCAGAGTTCAAATCTCAGCCGGGCTCAAGCTGAATTTTTTATGTTGTATTCCTTTTAGGGCGAAATATCATTAATGTAAATGTTTTTATTTATTTTTCTTTCGAGATGAGCTACATGATCGAAGTTACAATGAAAAGGAAATGTTTTTATCGTCCTTTTACCCTTTTATCCGATCTCTGCCGAGAATACACTATATATGCAGACTAATAAATTTTGTATAAATTGTACATTACGAAGAATCGTCCATGAGATTTCATCTAAAATGCGATATGAGCTAAAAATATTCGGAATTCGATTTTTTGCATTTGCTGTACAAATTTTTAAATTACCAAATTAATATCGTTTTGAAATTTTAATAAATACATTTGATAATAAATTTATTGAGTAGGTAACTCAAAATGCTTGAAATTCAAAATATGCAAATGTTAAAAATACGAATTTTAAATGACATTCTAAATTTTTAATTTCTTATTTAAAATTTCAATTGTAATATTTAAAACATAAGTGAACATTTCCGAATTGTATTGAACTGTTTCGAATTGTATTGTTTGTAACTGCATACATAATTTCTAAATTTAACTAGCATTGTTATTAAATGCCAAACAATCAGGAAAGATGACCGGTCGGCATAATACGAAATGTTTATTATTTTATATTTTACCTTTAATTGCAATAACTTAATAAATAAATTCAAAATTTATTTTTTTATCTGTAGTTTCTTTTTTATATATTTGGAACATACCTGAAAATTAACAAATAAGAGAATATAAATTATTAGTTTTGTATTTTTATATTTCTGCTTAATTAATCTGACATAATTTAGCAAATATATTATTTACATTTAGTATCAACTGTGTCGTCATTACGGAACTAAGCCATCATAAATTGTGCATCAAGTTTTTCCTCTTATATTATAAATTTTTTATCCAATCAAATTGCAAAATATTATGCAAGGCAATTGTCAGAGAATGAATCGTCCGGAATGTAACATTTCCTTGGCAAATTTTGTGCTTGACATTATGTCGACGACGACATATGTAAAGTAATAATCAATGATAATACCACTTACTAACTAACAAGGTCACAAGGAAAAACAAAATAATGATGCACACTCACACGTACTCAAAGCCAGTATATATTTTTTCTCTTTTCCTGATTTGTTTCTATTTAATTTTTTTTGTTATAAAGAGATGACACAAAATATCCTGTAATAACTCAAAACAGACGTGAAGTCTAACGAAGAGGAAGAGGATGATGATGAAAAAAAGAAACAGATGTATTTAAGCCTCAAACGGCAACGACAACAACAACTATGCAAATGTAAACAACAAAATAATATGGCAGAGTAAATAAAGAGCAGAGCTTGGGAAACAAAAACGAAAAAACACTTGACATACTGAAATTAATTTATTATACACTAACACGCACACACCACAAATACACAGCCGGATAATATTTGAAGAATTTTTGGGGAACATCTTTTATTGGAAAACCTATCGGATGGAAATATGTGTATCCAAATTTGGTCTTACTTACACATGTACATATAAATATAACACGCTACTGCTCATCAACATCAGCATCATCCTCATAAAAGGCTTTAACCGATCTGTGTGTGTGTGTTTAGCAGCAGCAGATGCGTTTTGAAGACTTTTGAACGATTTGTAAAGAATGACAGGCAACCAAACACAAACAAACAAAAAACACCAACTTCATTTATGCTGGTATTTACATAAAGATTTTTGCAATATGAACTTTTCAAAAAAAGGAAGAAACAACAACAACTAAATAATCACATCAACACCTCCCCACCCCCCCTACCCCACACACACACACATAGAATTACATGTGGATTTTTTGACAAATTCCAAAGCTTTTTAAAATGAATGAGTAAGGATAGAAGGAGAGAGAGAGGAGGGGGAGTGCCTTGAATGCCTTATCCCCTTTCCTTTTTTGGGAGGAAACGAAGGAAGAACATGTATTTGCCTTTTCTTAGTACTACTTAATTACGTATGTATGTGTATGTGTGTGAGTGTAGATGGCATTTATGTGTTTGTACCATTTCATTTTGTAATTAATTGCACCATCTCTGCTGTTTTTTTGTGTTGGTGTGGGAATCATGTGAGAATTTTTACTCTTAATCAAGACACACATGAACAACATGTGATTCTGTCCGTCCGTTCGTCTGTCTTCTTGTTGCAATGACATGCATCAGTATCAGCAAAAACTAGAGGAAACCATTCCCTTCTTGGCTCGTGTTCGTGTGTTTGGTTGGTGGGGGTGTGCAAATAAATGACACAAGACAGATTGCATGCTTAGCACGAATCCCTTCTTTTGAGTGGAGGAAAAATTCCTTTGAATTAAGAAATAAAATATCAGCGTATTTGTTTTTAAAGAAAAAGTAGTTAATTACACTTTGCGCCAAAGAGTTCAAAGTTTAAAAGAGAATGAATGAAAAATCCATAAAATAACAAAATTAAATTAAAGAATATTTTTTCAGGGACTACAAGAGGCTATGGCTTTTTAAGGAATATTTCTTAGGGACTAAAAAAGGCGTGGATTTTTCAAAGAATATTTTTTCAAAGACTACAAAAGGGCTGGATTTTTTAACGAATATTTTATCACAGACCCACTAAGGCGAGGATTTTCTAAAGTATAGTTTTCAAAGACTACAAAAGGCGTGGATTTTTTAAAGAATATTTTTTCGAAGACTACAAAAGGCATGGGGGGTGGCGTAGGCGATGATAGATACCAAGCAACGGCCCTGATTGGCTTTTACATGGCGAAGTCCAGGCTTATCTTGGTCACTCTTTCATCTCAATTGTAAACACTGACGTCCCCGCGGTGCCACCTGGGGAGCTATTTTCATCACCCGATGAAATAGTGAGCTAATATGTGCCGCGATTTCACCCATATATATGTCCACTCTCGGAAACCCCAACCTACTATAAAAAAGCAAAGAAAAAGAAAACTAAACCCCCTAATGTTGACGACTCCCTGCAAACGTATAAAGGACCACGATCTGCGAATCTGCATTTGGAATGTGTGCACGTTGTACAGAACAGGCGCAGTTCTCGCTTTGGCGGATGTACTCAAGAAGTACAAAACCGATATTATTGCCTTACAGGAAATGCGATGGAATGGGACTGGCGTAGCTGCCATGAAACGAGACATGTATTTGGTCCTATGGTCAATAGGAAAATAAAAGACATTGTCTCCAGATTCACTCCAGTAGATGAGCGATTTGCTATAATCCGTATAAAAGCGAAGTTCTTCTACATCAGTCTCATTTGTGCCCATGCTCCGGCCTAAGATAAAGACGAACAGACCAAAGACATAATTTACGAGCGCCTAGAAACTGCATATGATCGCTGACCTGGCCATGACATTAAAATTCTGCCAGGAGATTTTAAAGCAAAAATCGGAAAAAAATGTTTGGCTCCACCGTCGGAAAATTTAGCCTTCATGAAGAAATGGCAATGGCATGAGGTTGATTGACTTCGCGGCAGCAAAAAACATGGTAGTTAGCAGCACCAGATTTAAGAATCTCGATATACAGAGAATTGACCACTCCCTACAAAATGCAGACAAAAGCAACACTTGGGTACCAAAGACCACCACCAAGAAATCCGTGGTACGGGCAACCTGCGGACAGTAGCAACACGCAATGCGAAGGAAAACTATCGTGAGAAAAGGAGAGAGGAGAAACGTACGAAAGAGCACGGAAAACGTGAGCGTGAGAAAATCGAAATGTAAAGGAGTCAGAATGAAGTCCTAAAATTCTACCAACGAGTAAAACACCAAACCGACGGCTTTAGTGCAGGCACATCCTCCTGTAGAGATAAAGAAGGAAACCTAGTGGCAGATACAGACAGCGTGCTGAGGATCTGGAAGGAGCACTTTGAAAAACTTCTGGTTTCAAATAGTAGCGGTGAAGAGGATACCCCAGAACAAATAATAGATGACGGTGTAGAGTGTATACCACCTAGCCAAGATGAAGTCAGAATAGCAATTCATCGGCTGAAGAATAATAAAGCAGCAGGAGCCGACTGGTTACCAGACGAACTATTCAAGACTGGTGGTCAGATGCTGGTAAGGAGCATGCACCAGCTGATTAGTACAATTTGGCCAGAGGAATGCATGCCCAATGATTGGAACCTCAGCATCCTGTGTCCCGTGCTCAAAAAAAGACGAGGCGATATGTGCCAACTATAGAGAAATAAGTCTCCTTCCCATCGCATATAAAGTGCTATCCAGCGTACTGTGTGAACGACTGAAGCCAATGGTCAATGACATTATTGGACCATACCAATGTGGCTTCAGACCTGGCAAATCCACCATTGACCAGATTTTCACTCTGCGCCAAATCCTGGAAAAAATCCACGAAAAACACATCGACTCATTCCACCAATTCGTCGACTATAAAGTCGCATTCGACAGCCCTATCCATTCAGAGGTGTATAAAGCCATGTCTGCATTTGGCATTCCTGCAAAAATAATTCGGCTATGCATGATAACCTTAACAGGCACAAGATCAGCAGTTAAATTCGGAAAGGATCTCTCTGAGCCTTTTAATACCGAACGAGGACTCAGACAAGGTGATAGTTTGTCGTGTGACCTTTTAACATTCTGCTGGAAAAGGTCATACAAGAGGCAAAAGTGAACAGAAATGACACTCTGTACATCAAACAACACATGTTACTCGCCTACGCCGATGACACCGGCATAATGGGTCGAACATTGAGAGCGGTAACAGCCAGCTTTGAACAGATTGAGAAGGAGTCTGTCAAAGTGGGTCTGGCAGTAAACGGCGAGAAGACTTAGCTGATGGTATCAACGCGCAAGACGTCCAGTAGACTCGGACTAACTGTGGAACTTCAGAACTACAGCTTCGAGGATTTTTTATACCTTGGTACCGCCATAAACAAAACGAATGACATCAGCTTTGTAATTCGGAGAAGGATAGTGATGGGCAACAGATGCTATTATGTTCTGAGAAGCCCTTTCCGTTCAGAGATGTATAAAGTAATGTCTGCGTTTGGCATTCCTGCAAAATTAATTCGGCTATGCAGGATTACTTTAACAGGCACAAGATTAGCTGTTAATGTCGGAAAGGACCTATCGGAGCTCTTTAATACCGAACGAGGATTCAGGCAAGGTGATAGTTGGTCGTCTGACCTTTTTAACATCCTGCTGGAAAAGGTCATACAAGAGACAAAAGTGAACAGAAATGGCACTCTGTACACCAAACAACACAGGTTACTTGCCTACGCCGATGGGGTCGAACATTGAGAGCGGTAAGATCCACCTTTGAACAGATTGAGAAGGAGTCTGCCAAAGTGGGTCTGGCAGTAAACGGCGAGAAGACCAAGCTGATGGTATCAACGCACAAGACGTCTAGTAGACTCGGACCAACTGTGGAACTTGAGAACTACAGCTTCGAGGTAGTCAAAGACTTTATATACCTTGGTAACGCCATAAATAGAGCAAACAACTCAAAAGCAAGGCCAACTCCCGCCAGTCCAAACTCACACTCTACAAGACGTTGATACTACCCGTGCTGTTATATGGATCTGAAGCATGGGTACTTGCGTAAGCAGATGAGGCAGCTCTTGGAGTGTTTGAGAGAAAAATTCTCCGAAAGATCTATGGGCCGATCTGCGTTGACGGTGAATATCGCCGTCGAATGTACCAGCTATTCTCGGACATCGACATTGTTAGACGTTGGCTAAGTCATGTTGTGAGAATGAATGAAGATGCCCCAGCCCAGAAGGCATATAAAAGCGAACCAGCTGATGGTTCTCACAGAATGGGAAGGCCAAGAATACGTTGGAAAGATCAAGTCGAAGACAACATCGCCTAAAATGGCCTTTCAAATTGGAAAAACTGCGCAAAAGACCGATGCGCCTGAAAGTTCTGTCACAAGCCAGCTAAGTAAGTACTACAGGCATCGATTATTTAAAAAATATTTTTTTTTCAGGGACCAACACAGGCGTGGATTTTTTAAAGAATATTGTTTTGCAAAGACTACAAAAGGAGTGGATTTTTTAAAGAAATTCAGGCTCTATTACAAGCGTGGATTTGTAAATAATGGAACCATTCCAAGTCTTTAATATTTTTCAATTCAAAAATAGAGTTATGTTAGATCTCTTAAATTTCACCTCGCTTTCGCCTTTTAACAAAATTACATTTTCGCTAAGCTGACACAAAGTAGGAGGTATTTAATTGCCACACCAAAGTAAGCTTCTCGGTGTAAATTCATTTGTACGATTTTTCCAAAATCATACCTCTTTTCTTGCAAATTCCTCCTCCACTCTTCTGTTCGAAAATATTCTAATCTTTACACTGTGTGTGTGTGCTAAGGATTAGCGCTTTATGTAATGAAATGAACAGCCAAAAATTCCCAGCAGACCGGGAATTCTATGGAAATTCACACCTCCATTGCCATTGTCGGTGCAAAAACTTTTTTGGTGGGGAAATTGTTGCCACAACAAAGGAAACCATAGAAAAGTGCTGGCTGTAATCCGCTAATATTTGCCACAGCAGCAGCAGCTGAAGGTGAGGAAGCTTTATTACTGGAGTTCCCACAATAGCTGCCGGCAGATTAGATGATTTGTCGTACGGGTCCGGACATTAATTACAATTTTATTTGCAAAAAGTGTAGCAGTATTTGCAGCAGTTGTTTATTTATGTAGTGTTTACATTTGTTTAGCACTTAATTATTATGTTTGGGGGCTATAGACAACAACTACAACAACAATAGCAATTTTACTATAAATCAAGTCCTTAACAAATGTCAAAGAAATTTTGTGCCAAGAGTCAAATGTCCTCAAAGGCTGATTTGAATGGCAACAAATTTTTGAAAACGAAATATCCACCAGAAGGAAAACCTCAAAATGTAATAAAGCCATAATGGCCTATCTAGAATTAGAATCTAGGAAAATCATATTTAGGCAACCACAACAGCAGCTGCAGCAGGAAGGGGACATGGCATGTCCATTTTCAAAATATAAGACGAAATAAATAAAAAGAAATCCACAAGGATTTTTCTTGGGAAAAATTACTTCATGTTGCTCGAATAGACAGGCTATGACTGTGTATGTGTGTGTGCGTCTAATATGTGTTTGTATTAGATTGGGCTTGTTATCCCCAAACATTTTTCTCTAGAATGACTCTATGCTGTGATAGATTAGCCTGAGGCTTATGAACACCCTCCATTGACTTTGTGTTGAGCTGTTGTCATTTTTTGTGGGTTTATGGAAGTTTCAACAAGGAAATGATTTGAAATAGTTTTGAGATATAATAACAAATTGAACTATAAAATTGGGTTTGCAATATAAATATGTGTGTCTGAATATATGGCATTACATACATTTCTTTAATTTATCACAGAAAAAGGGCAGGGTATTGATACAACTTTTTAAAACAGTTTTTTTTACTGTTCTGATTTATTAAGGAGAAAATTCTCAAGGACCTATAAAGCAAGGCCTTTTTATTTTTAAAGTATTTTCTTCGAGGGTATAAAAAGGTGTCGATTTTTAAAAGAAACCATTTTAAAGCAGGAGTAATTTTTAAAGTACATTTTTCAAGGATATTAAAAAGCGCATATTTTTTAAATAATATTTTTTCAAGGTTACAAAAAATTGTGGCTTTTTTAAAGAATATTTTTTCAAGCATACAAAAAAATGTGTAAAGAATATTTTTTGAAGAATATAAAAAGGCGTGGAGTTGTAAATAATTTTTTTCAAGGATATAAAAAGACCTGGTTTTTTAAAGAAAATTTTTTCTTACTTACTTAGCTGGCTTGTGGCAAAACGTTTGTTCCATAAGCCGAGTTTAAAAAAGATTTCCAGGCGCGTCGGTCTTTTGCGCAGTTTTTCCAATTTGAAAGACCATATTCGGCAATGTTGTCTTCCACTTGATATTTCCATCTTATTCGCTGGTTAGCTTTTATATGCCTTCTGGGCTGGGACACTTTCATGCATTCTCACAACATGAACTAGCCAACGTAATCGCTGCAGCTCAATACATCTAACAATATCACCGTCAACGCAGATCGGCACATAGATCTTTCGGAGAATTTTTCTCTCAAACACTCCAAGAGCTGCCTGATCTGCTTGCGTAAGTACCAATGCTTCAGATCCATATAACAGCACCGGTAGTAGAATGTGAATTTGGTCTGGCGTGAGATGGCCTTGCTTTTGAGTTGTTTGCTCAGACCATAGTAGCATCGGTTGGCCATTACTATCCTTCTCCGAATTTCGTCATTCGTTTTGTTTATTGCGGTACAAAGATATATAAAATCTTTAACTACATCGAAGCTGTAGTTCTCAAGTTCTACAGTTGAACCGAGTCTACTGGACGTCTTGCGCGTTGATACCATCAGCTTGGTCTTCTTGTGGTTTACTGCCAGACCCACTTTGTCAGACTCCTTCTCAATTTATTAAAAGGTGGTTGATATCGCTCTCAATGTTCGACCCATTATGTCGATGTCATCGGCGTAGGCGCGTAACATGTGTTGTTTGGTGTACAGAGTGCCATTTCTGTTCACTTCTGCGTCTCGTATGACCTTTTCCAGCAGGATGTTAAAAAGGTCACACGACAAACTATCACCTTGTCTGCATCCTCGTTCGGTATTTAAGGGCTCCGAGATGTCCTTTCAGACTATAACTGCGCCAGTTGAAGTTATCCTGCAAAGCCGAATTAATTTTGCAGGAATGCCAAACGCAGATATTACTTTATACACCTCTGAACGGATAGGGCTGTCGAATGCGGCTTTATAGTCGACGAATAGGTGGAATGTGTCGAAGTGTTTTTCGAGGGTTTTTTTCCAGGATTTGGCGCAGAGTGAAAATCTGGTCAATGGTGGATTTGCCAGGTCTAAAGCCACATTGGTATGGTCCAATAATGTCATTGACCATAGCCTTCAGTTGTTCACACAGTACGCTGAATTGCACTTTATATGTGATGGGAAGGAGACTTATTCCTATAGTTGGCACATATCGTCTTGTCTCCTTTTTGTGCACGGGACACAGGATGCCGAGGTTCCAATCATTGGGCATACATTCCTCTGGCCAAATTGTACTAATCGGGTGGTGCATGCTCTTTACCAGCATCTGACCACCAGTCTCGAATAGTTCGGCTGGTAACCCATTTGCATTAAAATTTCATAGCAGAATTTTAATGTCATGGTCCGGGCAGCATTCATATGCTGTTTCTAGGCGCTCATAAAATATGTCTTTGGTCTGCTCATCCTTGTCTTCGGTCGGAACATGGGCGCAAATAAGACTGATGTGGAAGAACTTCGGTTTTATGCGGATTATAGCAATTCGTTCATCTACTGGAGTGAATCTGGAGACGAGGTGTTTTATTCTCCTGTTAACCATAAATCCGCAGTCAAATTCATGTCTCGTTTCATGCAGGGCGTAATCATCTGATTTATTTCCGCCAGTCCCTGTCCATCGCATTTCCTGTAAGGCAATAACATCGGCTTTGTACTTCTTGTGTACATGCGCCAAAGCGAATACTGCGCCTGTCTTGTACAATGTGTGCACATTGCAAGTGCAGATTCGTGGTCCTTTATACGTTTGTGGGGGTCGTCAACATTAGGGGGGTTAGGTTTTCTTTTTCTTTGCTTTTTCATAGTAGGTTGGATTTTCCGAGAGTGGGCAACTAACCCGAGGCTTCAACCCATTTTTTATAGTTCTTATGGGTTAACTCGCGGCACATATTAGCTCACTATTTCATCGGTGATGAAAATAGCTACCCCAGGTGGCACCGCGTGGAGGTCGGTGTCCACAATTGAGATGAAAGAGGGACGAAGATAAGCCAAGACTTCGCCATGTTATAGCCTATTAGAACCGTTGCTTGGTATCTATCATCCCCTATCAAGGATATAAGAAAACGTGGATTTTTTTAAAGAAATGGTGAGGATTTTCAAATACCAAATTTAAAGAATATTTATTCAAAGACCCACCAAGGGGTGGATTTTGTAAAGAATACTTTTTCAAAGACCCACCAAGGCGTGGACCAAGGGGTGGATTTTTTAAAGAAAAGTTTTTCAAAGACCCACCATAACATAGATTTTTTAAAGAATATTTTTTCAAAGAATCACCAAGCCGTAGATTTTTTAAAGAATATTTTTTACAGACTACAAAAATCGTGGATTTTTGAAAGAATATTTTTTAGAGACTACAAAAATCGTGGAGTTTTTAAAGAATATTTTTTCAAGGGCCAAACCATGGCATGGATTTATAAAAGGATATTTTTTCAGGGACCAGAAAAAGGCGTGGATTTCTAAAGAATATTTTTACAAGGACCAAGAGAAGGCGAGTATTTTTTAAAGAATATTTTTTCAAGGACCAAAAGAAGGCGTGGATTTTTATAGAATTATTTTCAAGGCGAAGGATTGTGTAAAGAATATTTTTTTCAGGTGAAGTGTTTTTTTAAGAACAATATTTCAAGGACTATTTTTTATTTTCCAGTTCCAATTCACATTCTCCTGTACCGTCTAACTTCATTTATAGCTACTGAAGTTTATCGTCGTTGTTATTCTTTGCTTTGCATTGTTGTTGTTATTTCCTTTACTTCAAGCATAGAAAATAAAGTTGAAGTATTTTATTCCTGACGGCTATGAATACAAATTGAGCAAGGGTTAGAAATGCGTAATACAAATATATATAAATTCATAGATATGTATGTGTGTGTGTTGATACACATGTGAAAATACCCATCAATAAATTCACATAAAAATGAACGAACTATACATGTCCGCAGCATAACAATGACTTTAAATTGAGTGAATATGCAAAGAAGGCGAAGAAGAAGATGAAGACGGAGTCGGAGACGAAGCAAAATAAATCTATAGGACTGTTCCACCAAACTGATTCATTTCAATAGTTAAGGAAAATTTCAATATCGATAACGGAAGTTGCAATAATTCGTCACAGTCAAACTAGAATTGTGCAGTGCATAAAAATGAGATGAGTTGAGATGCAATATAAATTGGATTGTTCAATGAATATTTTCATTCATTTATGGATTTATTTGTGAAAGTATTAAAAACTTTGTGTTTGCTGAAAATAAATTCATTGCTCATCATATGAATAATAATAATTGCTGTATAGTTTTAGCATCGGCAATTTGCAATAGGAGATAATAATAAATATGTTATGTGATTTATTTTAGAAGTATGTGTTTTTTCCAAAATTGAGTTTAATTGAAGTAGTAAATTGGAAAGCAGACTACATCACTTCAGGAACGTGGAGTTAGGAATTGTTTTTTATACCATACACCACACGAGATATACCGTATATGCGTTATAATATACATCTGCAATAAAATTCGATTCGCTCGAATTGCTTCTTTTCTTGTCTGTCCCTATTTTTCCTTATTTTTTCCTTACGAATATTTTTCGATTTTATTCAACTTTTCGATCCTTAAACATTGAAGTTTGTATTTTTTATACACTCCACCATTGTATGGAGGGTATATAAATTTTATCATTACGAAATATTCATTTCCGACCATATAAAATATATGTATTCTTGATCAGGGTAAAATTCTAAGACGATCTAGCCATGTCCGTCCTTCTGTTGTTATCACGCTATCTTCTGAAGGAATTGGGATAGAGTGCTGAAATTTTGCCTGCAGGCAGGTCAAGTTCGAAGATGGTATATATCGGTCCATGTTTAGGCATAGCTCCCATATAACAGTACCCTCCAATTTTCGAATACGCTGAAATTTGGTACATTGGGTTCTTATTGGGTACTAAATGTCCCCACAAAAAATTATAAATATAGGTCCACTTTTTCTGGTAGCCCCCATATTTTTCAGTATTTTGGGGGTTTTGATCGAATTTTTCCACTGAATTGGCTGTAATTTAGTATTTCGAGTTCTTAATAGGTACAAAATCTCTCCACCCCCAATTTTCGGTATTTTGGGGTTCTTGAGCGCGTTTTTCAACCGAATACGCTGGAATTTGGTACATTTGCTGCAATTTGGTATTTTGTAGTCGTGTATGGTAAAAAATCTCAATACCGAAAAGAATTAATATTCGCCCCCTTTTTGGGCTAGTCCCCATATAAACCCCTTTTTTATATTAAAATAATTATCTGATTTGTTCCGCGTTTTGAGTTTGGTTCTAAGACTCTTTTGTAATCATTTCACATGCTGAGGATAGAGGGATAAAAAATTAGAACGTAATGTTCGATAATGAACTATAGCCGCATTTAGACCTAGCGCCTGATTGGAGGTTCCAGAAGGAGTGGACCGATATTCCCCATCTTTGATTTTGAACTAAGCTTGGAAGAAATAATAAGATAGGCAAAGTTCGGATGAAATCTAAATTATCTGAAACGGATTTGGTCCAAAGAAACATGGGGTCTAGAACAAATATTTCGATGAGGCACTTTTTCACCGTGTTAAAGTGTATACACCCTCATTAGCCATAATACTGAGGGTATACTTATCCTTTAAAAATTTCTGAAATTTGTATTATGGTTTACATAATCCGTTTTTAGAAATGTCGGTATAGGTCCACTTTTTGGTATGTTCCCTATATTTTCATTTGTAGTACCTGTCAATATATCTATGGTGGAGTGTATCAAAAGTTCGGCCCAGCCGAACTTACCGCTTTTTCACTTGTTTTAAGATTATTTTCACAATCGATTTGTCGTTGTCTCAGAAAATACCGATTTTTTATTCTAAAATCCATTTATTATAATATTCAATGGCAATAATATGGAAATTTCCATTTCAAAGCATAAATGTAACAGGAACTGGCATAAAATTTAATGTGTCCCTCTTTAACATTTATTTCACATTTCTTGTTTATTTCTCTTTCGCTTTCTTTCTCTTCTTTTTTTTTGTTCATCATTTAAGCCCCTATATCTTTAATATTTAAAACCCTATCTATTTAAATGTGCATTAAGCAAAACGAAAAAAAGATAATCAAAGGTAATTCGAAAAGTAAGTCAGTGGATCATTAAAGACCCTTCCTATTATAAACACAAACATACACACACATATACCTATATACATTGCTATTTTGTAGCGACACAAGGATTCTCCTTAAATAGAAGAAAAAGAAAAAAATACAATAATAATAAAGGACAAAGACCTTAAAATGAGAGAGCATTAATATTTATATAGGATTCATCATTTTGTTTATGTTCTACGACAGAGTAGACTTTTTTTATACAAAATGTAGAAAATGTCTGAAGAACAGGGCAAGTGGAGTGTTAGATAACAAATAACAAAGAAGGAAGGTGAAAAATGTTGTTTGAAGCTACGTTTTTATACTTTTCACTACACTGTGGTTGAGGGTATTATGTCTTTGTGCATATGTTTGTAACAGGCAAAAGGAAACGAGTTAGACGCATGGTTCCTTTTGAGATTCACTAGAATCACTTTTTAAGTCGATTTATGCATATCCGTCCGTCCGTAAGTCTGTCTATGTTAAATTGTAAACAAAGTACAGGACGAACCAAAGGAACCCTATTGAAATCGTTTCAGATTTAGATATAGCCCTCATATGTATTTTCGTCCGATTTAATGTAAATGGTCCGCAAAAGTACCTATATATCTTTCGATTTGTACGAAGTTTGCCATAGCGTACTAAATTCAGTCTAGAATGATGTGTGTTAAGTTTCGTGAAATTCGGTTCAGATTTATATATAGATCCCATATATATTTTCGTCCTATTTTAGGTAAACAGTGCATCAAGGTCCCTTTATATCCTTCGATTTGCACGAAATTTGGCATAGCGTACTGAATTGAGTGTAGAATGGTGAATAATGAGTTTCGGTTCGTGAAAATCGGTTCAGATTTCGATATAGCTCCCATATATATTTTCATTCGATTTGTACGAAATTTGGCATAGCGTACTGAATGAAATCTAGAATGATATGTGTTAAGTTTCGTGAAAATGGGTTCAGATTTAGATATAGCTCCCATTAATATATATATATATATATATATATAAATCGTGCGATAACAATAAATGGTGCACTAAACTCCGATTAACACAAGATTTTGCACAACGTATCAAATTGAGACTTGAATGACGTTATTGCGTTCTGTTGACGTTGGTGCAGATGGAGCCATAGCTTTTATATGTATTTCGAACGGGTGTCAGATTGAAATTAAATTTTTTACAGTGCGGCGTAGAGAATAGCGTGTATCAATTTTGTCATAAATCGTTTTCCATATTTTTGTCCCATGGTACGCAGACAACTCTAAATCTGCCCGAATGAAATTAAATTTATCATAGGTGTATGTTCCTTTGAGGGAACATTGACATGCAATTGTAAGGATACATATGTACTATAAACCGAAAGTTGTGAAGGGTATCATATAGTCGGCCCAGTCCGACTCTACTACTTTCCTTACTGGTTTTAAGTTCGTACAGTGGGAATAAGCGGCTCATCAGACACAGTGGGCTATATGACTTTACAAAGGTTGTTATTTCGAAGTTGCATCTGCGAATTAAATCCAAAGTTATTAAGGTTTGACATTTGTCAAGGTATGACATTTGGTTTGACATTTGTCTTCTCTTCAGAAACTGATTTGTGTTCTAGTGATAGATAAGTAACCCACACTCCTACAATTGCTCCCATGATATGCACATGCTTTTGTTGTTCCGGGAACCTAGGTTCGAATCCTAGCCGTGCTCAGTTTGAATAATTTTTCTTTTAGTTCTTGTATGATATAGTTTAGAGTTTCTCTTTCGAGTTAAGCTTTTGTGCGACAATTTGATTACCCACTAAAGGCACAGAATGGCAGAAGAGTTCAACATTTTTGAGTAAATAATCGGTTATTGATTTCAAATCGGGGGTACCGTAATATAGCGGCCAAACAAAGGTGTTATAACACTGTGAAATAAATATAATTTGTTTTTTTATAATTATCTGGAAATTATAAAAAATTATCATAGAGGGATTAAAAATAGAAGACACGTGTACCGGTATTTTGAAAGTTGCCGTCTTGAGTTAACCTAAAAAGGTGGATCAATATTTCCCATTCCGCAGAAAATATTCGGATTAGGATTTCTCGAAATCCTTGAAATTTAAGGTATATGGCAAATTTATCGAGTATAAAATGAGGAATTGTCTAAAACCTTTTTGGTATGTTTTTCCAGAATTCACCACATTCTAGAAAAATGTTAGCCATATGATTTTACTATGAGTCTTAGAATAGACCAAAGTCGAAAATCAGCATAAACGCCAGAAATATTAAAAATATGAAAACTGATTTTAGGGTTGAAAACGATCTTATTCCGAGTTTGTGCCAATTTTTCCCACTAGATGTCGTTTTAGAAGTATGGTTTGAAGATCAAAAATATTCTCCATCAAATTTTAGTATAAGTCACTGAATAAAGAGAACACGGTAATCGACAAAAAATTAAAAATGTATTAGCATATTTTTTCATAGAAATTTCCCAATATTGTTTTGT
>NW_026876910.1:0-20296 GCF_032173495.1 Musca vetustissima | reverse complement strand
AAGGGACCTTGGTGCAATATTTACCTAAAATCGGACGAAAATATATATGTGATCTATATCTATATCTGAACCGATGTCTACGAAATTTAACACACATCATTCTTAATCATTCTAATTTTCATTCTAATTCAGTATGTTACACCGAACTTCGAGCAAATCGAAGGATATGTAGGGACTTTGGTGCACTATTTACCCAGAATCGGACGAATATATATATGGGAGCTATATCTAAAGCTGAACCGATTTCCCGAAATATAACACACACCGTTCAAAATCTTATTGAAAACGCTTTGGCAAATTTCGTTCAAATCGAAGGATATAAAATCGAACGAAAATATATATAGTAGCTATATCTAAATCTGAACTGATTTCTACGAAATTTAACACACAACGTGCTAGACGTAATTCAGTATGCTATACCAAAGAAGGATATATAGGGGCTTTGGTGCACTATTTACCTAAAATCGGACGAAAATATGTATAGGTGCTATATCTGAAGCAATTTTCAGGAAACTTAGCACACATCTAGACTTTATTCAGTACGCTATGCCAAATTTCGTGCAAATCGAAGGATATATAGAGACTTTGGTGCACTCTTTACCTTAAATCGGACAAACATATATATGGGAGCTATATCTAAATCTTAACCGATTTCTACGAAATTTGACACACATCGTTTTAGACTCAATTCAATACGATATGGCGCATATTGTTCGTTGCATCAACTATTCAATATTTAAGAATAGTCCTTTACTTTTTCACACTTTACTGTAAAACATCAGTTTGAACAAACAACAGAATTTAAATGTAAAATCTCCGATTTACTATCGACAACAAAATAATTGTTATCCCTTCTAATCCAAAGTTTACTAGCATCACATCATTTACTTTTGAACAAATATTGACAATGAAAATAATTGTATTATCAGCAAAATGCTGTCAGATTGCCTTTTGTCTGTGACAGACACAAAATACATATCTTAATATCCGAATATCTGGATTGTTCTTCGTTTATTCCTTTTCCCAAGAATTTTAATTTATTCTACACACATATTTTAAAGTGAGACGACAACGACGCCCTCACCCCCAAACATGTCTTTTAACGAATTATATTTTATAGTTTGAATAAATTTGAATTTCAACAATGGCATAATCTCATCAAGCCAATGATTTTAGAGTCACCAACGACTCTTAAGAAACTGCCTCAACGCCACCACCACCAGCAGCAGCACCAACACCACCATCATCTAAATTCAAAATATGAGGATAATAGTTTTGTTTTCCATATTTGTATTAGGAAAGGGGCGTGGGAATAGTGCAACCCAAATGAATGCACTTTTCATGGTTACGAGTTTTGCCTTAAAGTGAACAGACGAACAAACCCACACACACACTCTTTGGAAGCCACTCGTGCAGAAGTTTATGCAGTTAGTTAGCAATTGTCAACTGACAAACCGACTTTTATGCCAAACAAAAAATGTTCATATTAAACTAGAATCAAAAGTACATGTACGTACATATATTTATATATATATATATATATATATGGCGACAAAGAGAGCGAGATTGCATGACTACATGTTAAGGGTTAAATAAATAGCAGTGTAGTGTATAAAGCAGTAAAAGTGATACTTATAAGAACTACAGAACAGCAATTATGTTGTTCGTTGAGAGTTGTAATTAGTCATCAGATTTATTTTTGTTTTTTCATAATGTAATTGGAATGCGGGACCCATTCCCATCAGCATAAACATATATCACACTACATATCAGGTCAATTACAAAGTCCCCAAAATATTTTTATTCAACACTTATATCTTTTGGAACACCATTTCGAAGAAACGCAACCAAGTCTAAATCTAGGCATGGAGACGAGAAGGAACAGACCGATAGACTCCATCTTCGGGTATAATAGATTTGTGACTATAAATTGGTATTCCGAGTTCTACTAATTATATATATTTTGTTGTGGATAGGATTTATGGACTTAGAGATAGCGGAACCAAAAATGTGAAGATTTCACATGTGATTGTACAATTTCTCATTAAATTACAAGCGCTATCTGCAACAGAAGGAAAATAAAACCAAATCAATGTACCTAATTGTCAATTATATCCACTTCGTGATCCGCAAAATATGAAAAACTGGGATGCCGGTATGTTTGGTCTATATCAAAACGTGGAACAAGAAATTCCAATTGCGACTGTTCTACTTGAGCTGGTACCGAATACTAAATTGTACATCATAACTTCTTTGCCATACGTATTCGATAAACGAACTATAGGAGACGAATTATTGTGCATCTTGACAAAATTTTTGGATCATCAGCTGTACAGCCTGATTTGGAACCAAATGTCTTCTTTTTCCGTACATGAAGAAAACAATGCGTGGTCAATGGATTTTCGATGCCATGTGATGTCATTGAAGCTTTAAAAAGTCACCTTTTGAGGCGTCTCAATCGGAGTAGAAAAAGTGTTTCGTCTCATCGTGAAGAACAATGAAATAGTCGTCAGTCTTTTAATAAAAAACCAGTAAGGAAATTAGTAAAGTCGGACTGGGCCGACTATATGATACCCTTCAACACTTTGGGCATATGCAACATATGTATCCTAACAGACGCCACATTTTTAAAATAACCGATTTAAATCAATCAATCCATATACATGTCATTTGGCAACTTATGGTAAACTTAATTTTATTTGGACAAACCCATTTTATTTGGACAAACCCATTGGACATGATGAACCAAAACTCGACACACGTGTGCCAAGAAAACTTTAACAAATTGTGAGCCAATCGGCCACACTTTCACCCTTTGGTAGACCATTTACTTAACATCGGACGCAAATTTATATATGGGAGCTATATCAAAATCTGCACCGGCTCAGAAAGTGATGTTATGCGTATTCTCAAAAGGAATCATGGGTCTATGCCGTATTTTGCATGTTACAAACACTGCACAAAGCATAATACTTTGTACTACAGAGAATCTATTCTAGAATCCATTCATCGTAAGTGGATGCTTTGGTATATGGTATAGATTACATTAACTGATTTAGATCTCAAGGCCTCAAAAATATTGGTGGTTGCCGTTAAATGGGGCTACCACCAAAGTGGGCCGATATATTTTGTGCCCGGGTTACCAGCCTGGGTAGGTTGGATTGTCTAGTTTTTTATGTCTGTCCAGTTTCAAACTAAACTTAATTCATCCAGCCAAATAAAATTTTCAGTAAACTGATTTTGTAAGGAGGCTGTATAAGTACTTATAAATGACTCGATCTTGACATGGATATTGATGGGAAGCAGGTCCATCGGAATGATGATACAAAACTCTATGCTATGAAAATGCTAATTGGGTAAAAACATTAACCATCACTTGGTGTACATAAGTAAGCGAAACTTAACAAATGTACCTCTCTTAAAAGCTTTAATTTTTTAAGGATGGATATTTATAAAACAGTATGGATAAATCCTTTATAACAACTACTCCGATTTTTTATGCGCTGCTTTACGTATTTTGTCCAGAATTTTACAACCCATTGGCCAATCTAGAGCTATGTATAATTTGCCACATAAATTAAAAAAAAACTTTGGAGGCCAATTAATTTTCTTTACAAATCATGCTAATATTTCACCCATTACTGTATGCTGTATAAATACAATCAGAAAGCTTACTACACACATACTTCACATACATACATGTATTTACCGGTTATTTATTTGTATATGTGTGTATGTACATCTTTTTGGTTTTATTTGTAGTAGTAGTTAGACCAATGGTCGGCATTGGACCGCACATGTGCACTCGCAAAGAGCGCGAATGAAAACAACTACCGATCAGTCTCGTTTGAGCTGTTGATGACGGCAGTTGTGCTGTCGCTTGTTTTCATGGTTTTGATCGTAGCAGTGTATTATTGCAGGTTAAGTTTTTCAAGAGAGCGAATGTTACTCTCACACACTTTGTGTCTGTGTGACCAAACAAATGCATATGTATATGTTGCCGACCACTGAGTTAGACAGTAGTTTTATATTCCGCATGCGAATGGTACTTGTCAGAAAAGTGCTTGAGGCATAACTGCCTTGTTTCCGTTTCCTCTAAGCCAATGGTGGTGGCTGGGGCTGCCTCTTGTTCAGTGGTGAGTGTTACTCTCAGCATTTTGCATGCAAAACTGCAGCTAAGCAAATTCATGCAAAAGCATGTTACTGACTATTCAGATATGCGATAGACTGAGAAGTTGTATGCGTGTGTGTGTGTATGGTTATTTAAATAGAAATTAAGAAATATTTTAAATTGTATGCATCAAACTAAAGTCATGTGTTGTTGTTTGAACGAACACCACTCACTACTCCATTAGACATGCAGTCAGTCAGTGCGTATTGTTGTATTTGTTGTTGCTATGACGCCAGATTTCTTTTTAATTATTTCACTTAGACATGCTTCAATTATATTATACGAAAATTGGTATTTACTAAAATATATATTTTGAGATTGCAAAAATCCTATATTAAATGTATACACATATGTCACAAAAATATTTTTAAAAGTTCGGTTAAATTTTGTCCGTGTAATACAAATCCCCGTTTATAAAATTTTTATTTCAATTTTCATTCTTCGTTTTAATTTATACATCTAACATTTCAAAAATTATTTTATTTCCATCAAATCCCCATATAAATCATAAACACATCCTTGCAGTTTATATTCAGTAAATTTTTAAGATTTATAAACTCCCCAAAGCAAAAAAGCCATAAATCTGTACAGACTATTCAAAATCATTATTAATATAATTTTTTTCTAACAATTAAACTTGTAGTCCTTTGCACTCACAACTTGTAACAACAAGGCAAATTTTACAAGTATTCAGTGCAGAGATGGGATGTTTAAATTGAATATGGATAGTTTTTTGTACTTAATTATTTTTCCGGCTTGAGGTCATTGAAAATTAAAAATATTTTTGGTTTCTTTTTTAATTTATTTTTTTTATAATTTTTTTTTTTCATTATAAAATACAATAATAAACAAGTAAAAACCGTCCTCTATAATCTATTTTTTTGTATTTTGGGAATTTCGGTATGTTCGAGGAGGTATCCCAATTCTACAACCTGAAAGCCTGTAGTTTGATATTTCGGTTTCTATTACCTTATTTTCCATAGCCCGTAATAAATGTCGATTGTGAGCATTTGAATGCACACCACATTGTGGAGGGTATAAACAAGTTTGACCCGTTTCACCTTGAATAAAAAGTGGTGAACACCGCTCCCATACAAAGATCCCTCTTAATTTTCATTACATTGAGGAACATCAATCCAAGTTTTCCAACCTGAGCAGGTAATTTCCCTCAAAAAATAATATATTTCTGCAATTCTAAAAATATTCCATCTATACGAAAATATAGCAGATAAACCACACTTAAGACTGCGGAACCAAAATTCCCATCTCTGCTTAAGTGTATGTCCTATGCGGCGACTTAGCTAGAGTGTCTTACTTGGGCTATACCACTACATCGCATATGAAATATTTTATTCGAAAACAATAACAAAATTCTAAAATAAAAGTTACAGTTAGCAAAGTTCACAAATTGAAACTTTGTTTATTTGTTTGTTTGCACATATGCTCCCAGAAATGGTGGGTTAGCCAATTCAAAACAACAAAAAATAAAACAATTGCAAAATATTGCAAATGTTCTTTAAGTTTTTCGGATTTAAATATTTTATACTTGTGTATGGTTCAAAATACTACGAAATTCCGCGTTGGAAGTTCAACATACCGAACTTTATATGGAGGCTATTGAAAAACATGGACTTAATTGAAAGTTTTCTGGGAAGATGTTTGTTACTCACCAGAAATCCTAATGCCAAATTATAGCCACTTCGGTGACTTTAGACCTCCGTAATAAATTAAAAGCTTAGACATTCATATATACACAACATCCGAATCGACATCCAAATCGGAATTACCGTATCACAGTATCGATATTACCGTTTTGTAATGGCCAAATTATTTCCGTGTGGCCAGACACAATATTTTGTATTCAATGTTATTTGTTGTTGAAGAAATTGTAACCATTAATCAATTCTCACACTCACACCAAGTTTCCAACAGGTATCACTGGTAATGGTCGTGCAAACAAATATATTTCATTTATAACGATTTTTTCGCAAGCGATTTGTAGAGTGGATCAATTTTTTCTATTTGTTTCTCCACCAGATATAAATTTGTATTTCATTTATTCTCCGCAACCAATGGAAAAAATTGCATCCGGTGGCATTGCTTAAGCAGCCAAATGTGTGGGAAAACTCCGGTAAAATATTTATGACAGGAAATCAATTATGGTTACAGTGAAATGGGAAAACAGCCATGACCACGACAGCAGCAGCATCATCATCCACCTTTGCAACTGTCGAGTTTTTTCATATGCAAATATGAATTGTATTGGAATAGTTTTTGTTCTTGTTGTGTTTTTGTTCAATGAAGATATATTTGTAGTTTTGTCAGATTGGTATCGGTTGACATCTTGACATATTGTTTGCCAAATAACGAAACAAATAAATTTAATAAATTTTGTACGAATACCACCGCTCCGGAGTAGAGATCAATTTCCATATTCAAATTGTATGTTATTGGAAATAGATAACGGTAGCTGTAGCTAGATGTTCATTCATAGACAGAGTTGTTTGGCAAAAACGAACCCGACATTAGGGACATCTTGTGCATAACTAAATGGCTAAACACATTTTTGAGTAGAGATTACTTGGACGGATTATTAAAGCGTAGATAGAAACTATGTGAAGGAATGTTAAAATGAGTATTTATAATTAATTTATTTAAGCCATTATTTAAAAAAATTGGATAGCCTATCATATCGTGAAAAAAATCGGAGAAATACTTTTTTAAGGGCCACCAAAGCGTATATTATTTTAATTATATTGTTTGAATAGACCAACAAAACGGAGATATTTTAAATAATATTTTCATATTTCAAGACCCACACAATAAATATGTTGTATTAGGATTGTTCGAGACGTTGATTTGTTAAAAAATATATTTTCATGGATTACACCATGTAAATCCACGCTTATTTTATTTCGTTCTCTCCTCCTCATAACGGTTCTAATTGATTTTAGTTATTTTAAACATCCATCATATGGTGGAGGGAAAAACAAAGCCGATTTGTCGACTAGTTCACTTATAAAGGCGTGTGGCTTTTTAAGACTTTTGTTGTCGTTTATAAACGCAAACATTTTTTAAAGAATAGTTTTACCATGCTTTACTAAAGCATGGGTTTTTTAAATATTTCTATAAAGATTTACTGAAGCATTTAGTTTTTAAAGAATAATGTCTAAAGGAGCACTTCTAGGTGGACTTATTAAATAATATTGTTTATAAGTTTGTGTACGCTCAATTGTTTGTTACTAAACGACAAATTAAAATTAAAAAATTAACACAAATTTTGTTTTTTATGTATCAATATTATGACCTTATTTTTATATGCTTCAGCGCACTGTGGTACAGGGTATTATGTCTTTGTGCTTATGTTTGTATGGTTTTTAGTTCCTTTAGAGAATTTATGCATGTCCGTTCCTGCGTCTGTCCGTCTGTTGATGTTAAATTGTAAACAAAATACAGTTCGCATTTAAAATCTGTAAAAGATGCACCAAACTCCCAATGTTTGTCCGATTGGTATAAACATTTTCACAGCGCACTGAATCAGGTCGATGCTTATGTGGGCGGAGTTTTGTTGGAATCGGTTCAGATTTAGATATAGCTCCCATATATAGTTGTCCGATTTTATGTGAATGATGCACCAAACTTCCAATATTTGTCCGATTGGCACAAAATTTAGCATAGAGTTCTGAATTAGGTCCAGACTGATGTCTGCGAAGTTTTGTTAAAATCGGTTCAGATTTAGATATAGCTCCCATATATAGCTTCGTCCTATTTTTTGGTGAATGATACACCAAACTCCAAATATTTGTCCGATTGGGACAATATTTTGCACAGAGTACTGATTTAGGTCCAGACTAATGTCTGCGAAGTTTAGTTAAAATCGGTTTAGATTTAGATATAGTTTCGTCCGATTTTTTGTGAATGATGCAGAAAACTCTCAATATCTGTCCAATTGACACAAAATCTTGCACAGGGTACTGAATCATATTCAGATTGATGTCTGCGAAGTTTTTTTTTTAATCGGTTCAGATTTGGATATAGCTCGTATATAGTTTCGTCGGTTTTTTGTGAATGGTACACTAAACTCCCAATATTTGTCTGATTGAGTAAAATTTTGCATAGCGAATGCTATTGAGAAAAAAATTATGCGTAATAAGGTTTGTTGAAATCGGTTCCGATTTTGACATAGGTCTTATATATATTTTCGTTCGATTTTATATAAATGGTGGTTACACGAAATTTGGCAGTGGGTATTAAATTGAAAAATTACAAAAAACAAATGGTGTATGCAATGGTTACTCAATTAAGTCCATGTGTTTATATATAGCTCCAATACGTAATATGACTCGATTTCATACAATGGTGCACCAAAGAATCCACGTCTGTCCGTTTGACATGCAATTGTAATGTACTCTGGCAAGTGTCGTTGAAATAGGTTCCAGATTTAGATATAGCTCCCATATATATTTTCATTGGATTTTAGATATATTTTGCACCGATTGCCACGAAATTTTGCACAACATATCAAATTGGGACTAGAATGACGTTATTGCGTTTTATTGAAATTTGTGCAGATGCAGACTAAGCTTCCATATATATTTCATACGGGTGCCTGATTGAGATTACATTTTGAAGAGTGCGGTCTACCAAGTATGTAGCGTGTATAGCTTTAAATCAATTTAAATAAATGTGTCCCATTGTACGCAAACGATTTTCAAACTGCATGAATGAGATGAAATTTAGCATAGGTTCTAGAAAGGCATAAAGATCACAAATTCAAGTTCGTTCGATTTCATGACGAAGTCTGTTGGGAGACATATGTAGAATATACCCAATGTGGTGGAGGGTATCATATAGTCGGCCTAGTCCGACTTTACACGGTTTAATAGTATATCCTAAAAATCATCATTAAGTGTGGATTTTTAATGATGATTTTTAGAGAGGAAGGAAGGTGTTTAGGCGTGTGGCTTGCTCTACTCTTCGCCGTGGTTGTGGTTGGGGGATCAATTAATTAACTCTTGGGAGCGGGGCGGAGCGACAACAAGAGAACTCCCAAGCAGTTAATGGTGTATGGAAATTAAAAGAAGGTTCAAAGAAATAAAACACTAGAAAGTATTAGTTTTCTAATCTTAAAAAAAATCTTGCAAAATTACCTTTGCAATTTGGTATAATAACGCGTAGACTTTATTCAACAAGTTACTTCTAAGGAGGATGGTCGACAAGTTAACTCTAAGGAGATTAAACGGCAAGTGAACGCAGTGGTTCATGCAATCACAGAGGATTGCGGTGATCGTATGCACTTCACTACTACTACTAGTCCTGACTAAGCGCAACATTCATCATTTTTTTTAGTCAGCTCCATTTGATTTTAAATCTAAATACTTATATTTTCATCTGGATGTTGTCTTTTATTTTTAAAATGAAATATTTAATTTGTAGATTCACCAGTCAATACTTTTGAAAGCTAATCAATAATGTTTTTGTTAACAAGTTTTTGAACGCTAAACCACCACTGGCATAAACATTCCATCATAGTGAATTTTGAATTGATATTATCAGCACTTGTGTAATGTCATAAATGCTAAAGGAAATATTGATTTCAAAAGAAGAAGTAAACCGCAAAAAGTTGTACCACAAGGTGGAAATTTTATTTTGAAAGAATGAATGACTTTAGCAAAACTTTGCCACAGAATATTTTACGTTATGTATGTCAATCAATTTACAATTGCAGAGACTAGATTGGGGAGAGATTTTGGATATAGTTATGCTAAGTTATTGATGACTTCGCAGCGAGTTATGAAAGGATATAGGATGGAGTAAAATAAATTGTTTAAAATTATATTCGTCAAAATATCCAAGAAAAATATTCATTAAAGTAAAATAACCGGCATAAATAAAAAACATTGACATTAATCATTGGGAGAATGACTAAAAATATTTAAACACAGATGGATGTACTAAGACCCTTGATTTAATATCTTAACATTCAGTTGCTGTGTAATCTCATTATGCTGAGTTTTTCCAACAAACGAATCTTTTCCTAATTGCTTAACAAACGCCAGCAGGAAATATCCAAATGTGCTCAACACTTAATGGTTAAATGTTCACAATTTATTAATATTTTACGGTTTATTAATAGTGTAATACTAATTTGTGTCCGCAAACAGGCAAAGGGAAGATAATGATTGTTGTGCCGCCAACTATAACCAATAACCTGTGGTGTTTATCACAATTCAGCCATAAAAATGCAACCATTGCAAATGTGGTTCTAAGGCAACATAACATAGCTGCAACAAATTTTCTACAAAATGTAGAAAGAATTATTTTCCACCAAATTTTATTTAAAGAATCCTCTCCATAATAGCTTAATGTCACGAAAAATAAATATTAAAACAAATTAAACTTTAACCAAGTAAGGGAAATAACTTTACTTTTTTAAGTAATAGCTTACTCGAGATAACAAAATACCAAACCTCAAGCACTCAGCTTGGAAATCTGGACTAGAACCTTGAAAATATGATGTCAAAGCTCTATATTAAATATTGGACATAGAAAATTATTCTGTTTATTTTATGGAGTGATAAATATGTTTGGGAGAGTAATATAAGGAAAATCTTTACTGAATATATATGTGCATGTCCATGTACTTCTGGAGCAATGTACTTAAATTTGGAATCGATGAAATTATTATTATGGCAATCGTGCCCTCGAAACATTTTAAAAAACCCTTTCAAAAGTTTTTGAAATGAAATATACAAATCGACTATTAAAAAAGAAAAAATATTTTGTCCTATTTTTCGCAATTTTTAAAGAACTATTTATTAGAAGATTTCTTTGGATTTGGATGAATTGTTAATACTTTCACCTCATAGAAATCATGATTCTCCCACATCTGTAAATGATAATTAGCGTTTACAGATGCTACATTGTCAAGTGATAAATTTTCCTTTTACATTTTTTTTCTTCTTTTCGTTTCAATTAAACTTTCTGATTGGCGTTAAAATGTGGTTTAAATGGCAAAAAACAATAAAGTTACGAGAGGTTAAATTGAAATGGAACATGAAAAAATAAAGTTATCATCACGTCTGTCACAATATTTTTTCAACAATTATATTCCAAATTAAAAGTTTCAACTTTAGTTAACACAAAAAACGAACGAACGTGAACGATGAGCAAATGAATGGGAAACGAAATGCTGTCATGCATAGTAGAAAAAAAGAATAATTTTTAATCCCTAATGAATGGGGTTAACCTTTTTATTGTAAAAACATGCAAATTAGAGTTACAAATAAAATATGGTCACACCCTTGGCCCAGTCTTTCTCCTTGGAAAACCAGACTCACATAAATCATTAACTCAATTTCTCGCCATGATGTTGGCTTCAACACATTAATTATTGTGGCTTATCTGCACACAAAGGGTTGTGGGCTTTGCTGGCAAACCAACAATTAACAACAACATTCTGCTTTTAGTTATGCTTAATAAATTAGGTGTATTAAACAAAGGAAACACCACCTACACCTACAAACATATACGGCTTATAACAATAAATAGAGGTACCTTATCAATATCTTCTTTTTGCTTGCGTCCATTTACCATAACCTCAAACAAACCACTTATTAACACTAACAAAATGTTATCCTATTTAAGCAAGGAGGCAATGGAAGGTGCTTGAGCTCTATTGTATAGACCAAAATTGAAAGAAAATATTATTAGTGTTTTTTCTTCGGTGCGGTAAAAGTATGAAAAGGATTCTGAACAAGTTACATCAGGCGATAAATTTACATCATGTTTAAGTAGCACCAGAGATGTGAAAAAGCAAATCGCAAAAAATATAACAAAGGCCTTGGAGAATGTAAATAAAATGCCTTTGGTAAAGTAACAATTCTGGTATGACAAAACTATGGCACGCCTCATCATCAAGGAAGAATTGTAATAAAATATGACAGAGTTCATAAATGTTTCGATCGGGTCAAAGTCCAATAAAGTTTAGCCACATAGGATTTAAAATTCGTGTAGGACTTTCAAAATACATTAAACTATGGGAATATAGTGAATTTGCCACGTCTATATTGAAATGATAAATTACAGTCAGTAAGTATATTCTGGTTTAAGCCGATACGTAAGACCTTCTATTATTATTGTACGTTTTCTATATAGTATAAACATTTGCACCATAACAACATTCTATGTCAATTTAGCCGATTGTTGTTGTTGTATCAACTGAAATACAAAATGATATTCCATTATATGTTGTTCGTCTCTGTATTGAAACTCAGGAATCTGTATGGTCTGTGTCCATAGAGTATTCGAAGGCAGATGCTTTTATGGATGGTTTCAGAGTATAACATTCATACCGTACTTCTTATCTAAGGATCATGAATGTCTCACCTGACGTGCCTTGACGGGGGAGCCCGTCCACAAGTCTACGACAAGGGTGTTCCCGACTATAACACCCAAACAAGTACTAACATTTGATTGTGTCTGTGGGCATGTATGATCTTCTTCTCCTCATGAATGCGGTCCACTGGTTTTTGAGAAAACACCCAGTGCAGTTCTCAGGCTGCGACCAGCGATTTGAGGGCCTTGATCCTACTTTTCAGATTACCGCTTACGCGAACGACTTTAAAAGGCTGTCGAACTTTACACCCAATATCTTGGGATAGTTGGCGGTCGGAATCTGTTCTCCCTCTACCAATATGTTAAGAGGGAGCTTCATGTCAGCCGTTCAAGTGGACGACAGTGTGGCTGTGGCTATGACAAGGGTGTTCCCGACTATAACACCCAAACAAGTACTAACATTTGATTGTGTCTGTGGACATGTATGATCTTCTTCTCCTCATGAATACGGTCCACTGGTTTTTGAGAAAACACCCAGTGCAGTTCTCAGGCTGCGGCCAGCGATTTAAGGGCCTTGTTCATACTTTTCAGATTACCGCTTACGTGAACGACTTTAAAAGGCTGTCGAACTTTACACCCAATATCTTGGGATAGTTGGCGGTCGGAATCTGTTCTCCCTCTACCAATATGTTAAGAGGGAGCTTCATGTCAGCCGTTCAAGTGGACAAGAGTGTGGCTGTGGCCTCCCATGAAAGAGGATGAATAGTGCGGAGAGAATTATTTTGATAGGAAACTATGACTGTTCTGTTGCAGGATCTGTTTTTGTTGAGACTCTATTAATATTTATGGATATGAAGTGCAATGTAGCGGGACAACCGCCTACTTTCTAGACTTCAGGAACTATGTGGGTGGCTATCGACAATTTGGACACTGAGATTAAATAATTAAATCGAGTGTAAAATTATACAGACAGCCGCAGCTCGTCTGTATAATAAATATATGAGACACGGCGATACACGACCGTTCTTGTTGAGTGTTTTTAAGGCACTCCTCTGTACACAAAATTATTCAGACACGGTGCTTCCGACCGTTCTTGGTGAGTGGTTGTAAGGCACTAATTTTATTGTAAAATATTTATCTTTAGGTACTACTTAAACTACTCTTGCTTAGCCTAATCTCAAACAAAAAATACTTATCAGAAAACAATTTGTTCTAATAATTGAATTTGATCTGTGCAGAGTTTTCCCATCGTGTGCATCATAAAATCTCAACACCAACAACCGCAGTCTTATCAGCTTTGAATGTGGGATTTTAGACTCTTATCTTAAAAAACTCCACTCACATCTTCTGAAATACAAAATTTTGTTCAAAGTATTTTGAACATGCTGACGACTGGCAAGAAGTACATTTTACAAAACATATAACGTTTTATTGTCTAAAATGTTGAAGGGTACAAAGCCACAAAAAATTATTACCACTTAACAATATTTTTAAAACCACTTTCAAAATAAACGACACATATAAACACCCAGATCCAGTTTTGGAAGGTTTTAGCAACAGTTTCGAACTCAAGTTACTCTAATTCTGTTCTTGGAAAGTATATGATATAGCTCCATGTTTGGACTTAGCCTCCAAATTTACAATGACAGCAACAATGTAAGGTCGGGACCTTAAAGAGTGCAAACCAAATGGTGCAGTGTACAATAGTTCGGCACAGCCTAACTCAACGACTTTGTTACATTTTCCACTCCAATTTTTTTGGACGAATGTCAAATTGTGAGAAAAAATAAAAAAGTATTAAAAACATTATTCATCTTCGGGCCACTAGTTGTAAATTACTGATTTTTTAACACTTCTCATCTCATCAGACTATATTTAAAAATTAAAATAACTTTGCAAATATTTCATTATAACACATGCAGACAATGTTGAACTTTAGTTAAACCCAAAAAAAGAGAATATCTTTTCCATACAACAAAAAAAACCAGTAAGGAAAGTAGTAAAGTCGGGCTGGGCTGACTATATGATACCCTTCACCACTTTGGGTATATTCTACATATGTATCCAGCTTAGCAACATCATTTTAGACTTAATTCAGTACTTCAGTAGTGTTGGCGGTTTATTTGGGATACCATTTGTATTTTGTTTTTATAAAAAAGAACTATTTATTAGTGAGGAATGTATGGCATTGATTGCCGAGGGGTAAGGCAGGGAAGACTATAGCTTCGGATCACGCCACTGATCCTCATCAGTTCCCTTAGTTTTCTGTTGGGATATTCTCCCCAGAAGCTATTGCTTCTATACAAAAAACCTTTCAAACCCAAATGTCTCTTGTAACAACGCGAAGTACTTAGCTGACCAACGTACCCTATACCAAAATTCTTGCAAATCGAAAGATATATAGGGACTTTGGTGCACCCATTACATAAAATCGGACGAAAATATATATGGGAGCGATATCTAAATCTGAACCGATTTTCATGAAACTTAGCACAAATTATTACAGTTTCAAATGTCAGTACACTATGCCCAATTTCGTGCAAATCGAAAGATATATAGGGTCTTTGGTACACCAATTACCTTAAATCGGATGAAAATATATATGGGAGCTACATCTAAATCTGGACCGATTGTCACGAAACTTTGCTCACATCATTCTAGACTTAATTCAGTACGCTATACAAAAAGATTTCCAGGGACTTTAGTGGACTATTTACCTAAAATCGGGCGAAGCTATACATGGGAGCTAAATCTAAATTTGTACTGATTGCCACGAAACTTTGCACACATCATTCTAAACTTAATTTAGTACGCTATGCCAAATTTCGTGCAAATCGAAAGATATATAGGAACTTTTGTACACAATTTACCTTAAATCGGACGAAAATATATATGGAAGCTATATCTGAATCTGAACCGATTTTCACGAAAATTAGCATACATCATTCTAGACCTCATTCATTACGCTGTGCCAAATTTCGTGCAAATCGAAAGATATATAGGGGCTTTGGTACACAATTTACCTTAAATCGGACGAAGATATATATGGGAGCTATATCTAAATCTGAACCGATTTTCACGAAACTTGGCATACATCAGTCTAGACCTTATTCATTACGCTGTGCCAAATTTCGTGCAAATCGAAAGATATATAGGGGCTTTGGTACACAATTTACCTTAAATCGGACGAAGATGTATATGGGAGCTATATCTAAATCTGAACCGATTTTTATGAAATTTTACACACATCATTCTAGACCTAGTTCATTACGCTGTGCCAAATTTCGTGCAAATCGAATGGTATATAGGGACTTTGGTACACCATTTACCTTAAATCGGACGAAGATATATATGGGAGCTATATCTAAATCTGAACCGATTTTCGCGAAACTTGGCATACATCATTACGCTGTGCCAAATTTTGTGCAAATCGAAAGATATATAGGGACTTTGGTACACAATTTACCTTAAATCGGACGAAGATATATATGGGAGCTATATCTAAATCTGAACCGATTTTTATGAAATTTTACACACATCATTCTAGACCTAATTCATTACGCTGTGCCAATTTTCGTGCAAATCTAATGGTATAGAGGGACTTTGGTACACCATTTACCTTAAATCGGACGAAGATATATATGGAAGCTATATCTGAATCTGAACCGATTTTCACGAAACTTAGCATACATCATTCTAGAGCTCATTCATTACGCTGTGCCAAATTTCGTGCAAATCGAAAGATATATAGGGACTTTTGTACACAATTTACCTTAAATCGTACGAAGATATATATGGGAGCGATATCTAAATCTGAACCGATTTTCACGAAACTTGGCATACATCATTCTAGACCTTATTCATTACGCTGTGCCAAATTTCGTGCAAATCGAAATATATATAGGGGCTTTGGTACACAATTTACCTTAAATCGGACGAAGATATATATGGGAGCTATATCTAAATCTGAACCGATTTTCACGAAACTTGGCATACATCATTCTAGACCTTATTCATTACTCTGTGCCAAATTTCGTGCAAATCGAAAGATATATAGGGGCTTTGGTACACCATTTACCTTAAATCGGACGAAGATATATATGGGAGCTATATCTAAATCTGAACCGATTTTTATGAAATTTTACACACATCATTCTAGACCTAATTCATTACGCTGTGCCAAATTTCGTGCAAATCGAATGGTATATAGGGACTTTGGTACACCATTTACCTTAAATCGGGCGAAGATATATATGAGAGCTATATCTAAATCTGAACCGATTTTCACGAAACTTGGCATACATCAGTCTAGACCTTATTCATTACGCTGTGCCAAATTTCATGCAAATCGAAAGATATATAGGGACTTTGGTACACAATTTACCTTAAATCGGACGAAGATATATATGGGAGCTATTTCTAAATCTGAACCGATTTTTATGAAATTTTACACACATCATTCTAGATCTAATTCATTACGCTGTGCCAATTTTCGTGCAAATCGAAAGATATATAGGGACCATTTACATTAAATCGGACGAAAATATATATGGGAGCTATATCTAAATCTGAACCGATTTTTCCCAATTTCAATAGGGTTCGTCCTTGGGCCAAACAAATGAGCTGTGCCAAATTTCATCCAATTCGGATCATAAATGCGACCTGTACTTTGTTTACAATTTTACATCGACAGACGGACGGACGGACGGACATGCATAAGTCGACTCAGAAAGTGATTCTATGCATATTCTCAAAAGGAACCATGGGTCTATCTCGATTATTTTTGCCTGTTACAAACATATGCACAAAGACATAATACCCTGTACCACAGTGTGGTGAAGGGTATAATAAACCCAAATAAGCAGCTTAGGATGTGCTGAACATTTTTAATCTACTAACCTGCTTCACCTGTTGTCTTTCAAATAGTTTCATCAAACACAAAAGTCCATAACGTACATGTCGGGGCATAGATAATAATGTATTATTTAATGTATAGAACAAAGAAAAAATTATCACTCAAATTAACAAAGGATGAAACTCAATTAAAGTCGAAAGGGGTCATACATATTTTTTTAGAATAACCGATCTCAAAGTGTTTGAAGCAATTGCCAGAGAATTTTAAGAATTCCGTGCTACCATTTTTTCACAACTTTCGACGTGGATTATCACGACTAGAGAGTATCGATGAATTTTGCGATGTTCTTCCATTGAATTCCAGACTTATTTGTTTGACATTGATTTGCAATGAAGGTCCTAACCAATCTTGGAGATATTGGTTTTAGACCCCATGTTTTTTTGGACCAATTTCAGCAATTTTAATTGCGATATGTATCTAATATCTGAAAAAACCTAAAATCCTAAAGTTTGGACCGATTTGGACATTTTTTGGTAGATCGGGGGAATGATTGATACTTCCCATATTGTTATTTTTGTTTTCAAGCCTGCATTCGTTATCTTGAGCATCCATTTGAACACAACGTTATTTATAAGTTAACTAGCATATGCCCGCAACTTCGTTAGCGAATGTAGTAAATATTTAAACTTGTATTAACATATTATTTTATTTTCACAGCAAAATGCATGTCAGAAAAATCCACACATTAATACCGACCATAAATTAAATTTGAATACCATTTAGTACCAAATCTACAAGTTCAAGTAGTACGAATTTCCAAAACTTCCTACAAACCCCAATCCTACACCTCCACAGTAATACTAAATCAAAATTTCATGATTTCAGCTTGATCGCTTCATCCACAATTTAAATTGTACCAAATTTAGTACACATTGGTACGAATTTCTAAAACTTCCGACATATTTCAATGTTACACCTCCACAGTGATCCTGACTCCGATTTTCATGATTCTAGTTCTAATGGTTCACATAAAATTCAAATTGTACCAAATTTACTACCCATAAGTATTAATTTGTTAAACTGAATCCTGATCCTAATCCTACATCCCTTTTTCGTACCGTTTTAGTACGAATTCCCAAAAACCCAGCCTTATATGACCCATTTGGACCAAGAGTGACCCTCACCCAAAATTCTAGATTCAGCCGTTTCGTCTGGGCGTTGATGAATAGTTAAATCAGTCAGTCAGTCAATCACTTTACTCTGTTATTAGTATAGATAATAAATTTGACATCAATATACACAACTAAATATCTGTGGCAATAACTACAACAACAACAATCAATTGAAATTTATATGAAAACTTTGAACTACAACTTTCAAAACTGTTTATCATTACCTATACACTAAACAAATATATGATGACTATGTGTGTATCAATCATATTTATAGTGTGTATTGTATTCCGCAAACACGTAGTATCAAGGAAATTGAAATGTCACCAAAAACTTTTCCTATTTTCACTGAAATACGTGACCGTATTAAATAGAAATGTTTGCAGTAATTTCCCAAAAAATAGTTACAATCACGAAATTGAACAGAACAAGGAAATGGTCAAACGCAATGGAAGCAGGAAATTTAAAATGTCTGTTAAAAAAAACACACACACACACACGACAGTATTTAGTGTTAAAACATTTAAGAGACAAAGGATCACCATTAAACCAGTAAGGAAAGATGAAAAGTCGGACGGGGCCGACTATATGATACCCTTCACCACTTTAAGTACATACAAGAGATGTTAATATCTACAATATCCTGTAGATAGAAAAGACATAGAATGTTTGGTGGATCATTAAGATGGAATCGGGCGAAAAAAACCATACACATACCATTCTGAAATCAATGAAAAATTGCATGTCAAGCGGGCAGACTTGGATTATTTGGTGTACCATTTGTATAAAATCGAGTAAAATTTTGTGTGGGAGCTATATATAAACACATGGACCTAATTGAGCAACCGTTGCATACATCATTTGTTTTTTTATTACTCTATATTCAATTTAATACCCTTCGGTGCCCCATTTACATAAAATGGAACGAAAATATATATAAGTCCTATATCAAAATCGGAACCGATTTCAACAAACTTTATCGCAAATAATTTTTTCCTCAATTGCATTCGCTATGCAAAATTTTGCTCAATCGGAGAAATATTAGGAGTTTGGTGCATCATTCACAAAAAATCGGAAAAAACTATATATGGGAGCTATATCTAAATCTGAACCGATTTTAACCAATCGGAGAAATATTAGGAGTTTGGTGTATCATTCACAAAAAAATCGGACAAAACTATATATGAGAGTTATATCTAAATCTGAACAATCAGTCTGGACATAATTCAGTACTCGGTGCAAAATTTTGTCCCAATCGGACAAATATTGGGGGTTTGGTGCATCATTCACCAAAAATCGGACAAAAATATATATGGGAGCTATATCTAAATCTAAACAGATTTTAACAAAGCTTCGCAGAGCTTCAGTACTCTCTTCGCAAAGCTTCAGTACTCTCTGCAAAATTTTGTCCCAATCGGACAAATATTGGGAGTTTGGTGTATCAAAAGAAAGGCAAACAAAAAACCAGTAAGGAAAGTAGTAAAGTCGGACGGGGCCGACTATATGATACCCTTCACCACTTGGGATATACACAAAAGCTGCTCCGGATGATAGAATAAATGTAACATCTTTGGGGGACATGAAATCGGACATTTGTATAAACTTAAACAAAATTTTTTATTCAAGCTATATGTAAATCTCGATTTTAAGGAGAAAGAAGACTTGAATATCTGGCTTTACCGAGTATATTATAACCTACAACACTAAACACGGAATAATTGGTTTCCTTTCATTTATGAAAGTACTTAGCTCCACCGCCAC
>NW_026876909.1:0-20704 GCF_032173495.1 Musca vetustissima | reverse complement strand
AAATATGTATTATTGTTATCTTTTATTTTCTTAATCACGTATTCAATTCTCCGTCATTATGACCTTCTCGGGTGGATGCATTAAAAATAAAAGAAGAACATACACACAAGAAAAACAACATTATCCCAGAGCTATAAATTTAATAAATAAACAATTAAAGCCAACTTAAAGTGTATAACGAGCCAAAGAGCACACACCCGTACACAAATGAAAAATAACTAGAAAAGGAAACAAAAAAATAAAAATAAAGAAATGTAGACACCAGAGCTTTGTTTGCGAAAATTAAAGTTTATCCCCATTTAAATGCCTTGGCAATTATTTGAATGTTCTTTATTTTCTGTAAATTTAATATACATTATCCCATTCTAAAAAAAAATGTATGCCACTTTCGCTTTGGCTTTTTATATTATTTTTTTTAGCCTAGATATCTTTACTGTTCACTTTTTTTTGTTTTCTTTGAACTCCCTTGCATTTCCTTAGTTGGAAGTAGAAGCAAAAAAAAAAAACGAAACGAAATAATAACACAACAAATTACATTTTATGTAAATTACAGTAAAATAACAAAACCTACGACTTACTAGTTATTCCCATAGCTACAGTAGTAGTAGTGGTGGTGGTATTTGTAGTCATTGTATTGGTGGCGGTGTTCATGCTCTCTGCCAACAACCATGATAATACTCCCGTAAGACAATGCTTATATTGCAATCTTCTCAACGATTTTACGTTTACATTTCATATAGCATCGTCGTTAGTTTAGATTGCCAGCTAGCTGGCTGGCTATGTGAATGTGAATTTCGTAGAAAGAAAGATTTCCTACTCTTTCTTTCTACGAAATTCAACAGAACAGCAGCATTAAGTGGTATAAAAAAATATTACAGAACATTTTACTTATGCACAAAGCGAAGCGTAACAAAAGTACGACACGACATTTTTTCCAAATGGCATGAAAGGGATTTCAGGTAGAGCAGTCGAGGCAGCAGCAGGACAAGATGGAATTCAAAAGAAAAAAGTAGCAACAAATGAAATCTAGGACCAGCAAAACAAATTCAAGTTGACGCAAACTTTATCCAAGGAGCAGCAACACCAGCAACATTACCACATACAAACAGATGGTCCACCAACACAACCAACCATCCAACTAAATATAGACAACTCACACAAGTTCTCAACTACATGCAGACAGCCAGTAGAAATAGAAAACTCTCTCTCTCACACACACACAAAGTGTCCTGGAAAAATAAAATTCGCAGCGACTTACAGAGACAATACAGGCGAACAACAACAGCAACTACAGCAATATTATTATAGGGAACAAGAGTACGACAAAAACAAAAAATTAATTAAATAAAAAAGGTAATACTATGAGCATACTAAACAACATTTGCAAAAGGATATTTGTTGTTGATGGCATTGTTGTTGCTGTCGAAATAAGAAAAAAAACGAACTACAACTTTCACAAGGAGACAGACAATGGTAACTGACGACAGACCTCTGGAAAAAAACGAACCAAGGTAACTAAATTCAAAATAAAACAGATATAGAATATCACGCCCTTCCTCTTGTACCTCTCATCGGGGTAAGGTGTCAAGGCTAGGATTGAGTCTAAAAAAAAACATAAAAACATGGTTGTCATGGCTAGCATTGTCACCTGGCCAAGAAGTATGGTTGCCATCAACTTAACAACATTGTTCAGACAAGGTTACAACAAAAACTACAACAACAGCAATCTCATAAAACAATGTATTATTATTAGTTTTATTATAGAAATAAACTAAGGGTTTAATGAAAAATGACAACATCCATCCATGACGAACAAAATATTCGAGTTACCAAAAAAACTGAATATTAAACAAAGGACAATTGTTTACACTTTGAGAAAGTTGTAGTTCCCAGTGGAGGATAACCAGATGCGTCTTTTCGCAGAAGAAACTTTGTCCACAATCAAAATATTTTCCATAGGTCATTGACCCAACTAAATGAAATGAAGACAATGTTACCAGAGAGGTTCATTAAACTGAAATATGTCGAAAAATGTAATTTAAATACAACATTAAATTTTAGATCAGGACATACGAAGGACATTTCAGAAATGAAAAATTTTTCAGCACCCATAAGAGGCGTATTTTTTTTAATAACATTTTTTTAGGCCTTCGAAAGGCGTCGATTTTTTAAAGAATATTTTTCCAAGGCCTACATTAGCCGTGTATATTTCAAAAGAATCTTTTTTCTAGGCCTACAAGAGAACTGGGCCGGCTATATCATACTCTTCACCACATTGGGTATATTGTACATATGTATCATATATATGGGACCTTGATCTAACTCTGAACCGATTTTCACGAAACTTAACACACATCGTTCTAACTCAATTCAGTACGCTATGCAGAATTGCGTGCAAATCGAAGAATATATAGGGACATTGGTGCACCAATTACATTAAATCGGACGAAAATATATATATGGGAGCTATATCTAAATCGGAACCGATTCTCACGAAACTTAAAACACATAATTTTAGACCTAATTCAGTACGCTATGCCAAATTTCGTGCAAATGGAAAAATATATAGGTGCCTTAAAGCGGACGAAAATATATATGGGAGCTCTATCTAAATCTGAACCGATTTTCTCCAATTTCAATAGGGTTCGTCCTTGGGCCAAATAAATGAGCTGTGCCAAATTTCATCAAATTCGAATAGAAATTGCGACCTGTATTTTGTTTACAATCTAGCATGGACAGACAGACGGACGGACGGACATGCATAAATCGACTTAAAAACTGATTCTATGCATATTCTCCAAAGGAACCATGTGTCTATCTCGTTTCCTTTTGCCTGTTACAAACATATGCACAAACACATAATACCCTGTACCACAAATCCACGCAGTTTTCTAGGCTTTGAAAAAATTCTTAAAAAATAGAGGCCTGTTTCCAGTCTTGTAGGCCTTAAAAAAATAATCTTTAAGGAATCAACGCCTCTTGCTGGCCTGTATTTTTTCAAGGCCTACAGAGGCGTACATTTTTTTAAGAATTTTTTTTAAGACCTACAGGAGGCGTTGTTTTTTTAAAGAATATCTTTTCAGTGCCTTAAAAGTTTGTAACGCCGCGAAATATTGGTCATAGCTGAGTCGATTTCGACATGTGTCTCCGTCCGTCCGTCTGTCCATTATAATTTGTAAACACGATACAGGCCAAAGTTATGGACCAATCGTATTGTTTTTGGTAAAGATCGATTAAAAACTTTATATTTGTTCGATTTTCTGGTAGCTCCAGAGGCCGCAATTATGACCCGAACATCGCGAATTTTTACATGGAGAAGGGGATCGGACCACAGAATAAGCATGCCTGTTTTGATAAAGATCGGTTAATATTTAGCGGGTCAAATGGACCCTGACTTTTGTCTGAAAAATTACAAAAATGCTATTCTATGGCGTATATATTTACTCCTGAAGACATAGGCCCGGTAAGTTGATATAATATCCAATAGGAGTGGTTGACCTCTAAATTGACACCAAATATATTGTAGTATGTACTCGGATGTGAGAGTTACATCTAAACATTTACATTTAGAACCCATTACCACACTAGAGACGGAAATATTGCGCTGATCGCTTTGAAAATTTCCATGAGGATCCAGGTATGGTCAAGGACAATGCCTATAATTTCCGGTGATGATCAGATAATAATATCGGGATGACGTTGACCGAAAACATAATTTTTTTTGTGTTTTTTGGAGTCGATATGGCCACAATTATAAGCCGAACATCACAACACAACCCAAGGTGAAGAGAATCAGAACAAGTAATCAGAAGGATTGTACTGAAAATTACTATTATTTGATGACCTCTAGTCGGTCAAGAGAGTTCAAATATCGAGAAATATTGCCCTAGCTCACAATATAGAACCACAGAAAGTTCGTATTTCGTGTAAGTTGTGTAGGGTATCATATGGTCGGCCCCGTCTGACTATACGGCCCCGTCACTGGTTTGACATTAATTTTTCAAAGATTAGTAACAGGCATGGATTTTTTAAAAATATTTTTTTAAAGACTAGAAACAGGTATGGATTTTTTAAAAATATTTTTTTTTTCAAAGACTAGAAAAAGAGACGTGTATTTTTATTTCTTTATAAGGATTTTAATTTTAAAAAATATCCTTTAAAATACCTTTTTTTTAGAAGTGTGAGTTTTTTTAAAATATCTTTCATGGATTGGCATTTTTAAAAATAAATTTTTCTTTATGTTACCGACCCAATTTATGGTATTTTGATGTACTTAGCCGCAATTTGTAATCGAAGTAAGGTTTTTTTTGGATTTCCCATTTCTTGGAGATCAGCAGGCTTTCTTGCATAGCTTTCATAATAAGATTCCACCTTACTATAAGTATTGTGACGCATTTCCAGCCCAGTTTATGCAATGTGGTCTTTCGGTTTCTCAGAGGAAATAAATAACCCCGTTTGCAGATGATTTCCAATACAGTCCTTAAACAATGTTTTATCTATTCTCTTTAAAGAACCCCATTCACCTTAAATTTAATTTTATGGCAAACTACAAATTTCACCTATGAGGAGACTTAACAACAAATCCTTTCGCATGTCTTTTTTGCATTCTGGTTAACTAAATTTATGGTCATACCCGCAAAAGAAAAAAAAACATAAAATTCCAAATATTGCTTAGATTTGGCATTAGTAACATAAATAACAATGCAAATGAGCGGACCACAAAGTCAAAAAGCAATTCCAACAAAAAAATATTAGCATTTAATTATTTTTAACCAAAATCCAGAAACAACATTAGCAGCAGCAACAAAAACAACAACAACAACGTTATTTCCACAAAATCCAATTAGAATGTGACTGACCCTTCTGTCATACCACTCTACTGGTTTTAACTGGCCACAGAGTCAAATTTCATTATGCCAGGATGGTCAGTGTACGGTTGTAAGTGTGTGTGTGAGTCTTTGTGCCATAATACAAATTTACGTTCGAATAGAAATGCACTTTCACCTTTCGGGTTTATAACAAAACAGTATAGAGACACCTAGAAATGGTTTCAAAATACAACAACCCTACTCGACAACAACAACAACAAAAATAAATAAATTTACTTCTTATGGTACCCCATCTAACCACCATTCCCCCCCCCCCAACTGTGTACTGGCTGCCCGGCTGACCTGGTTGATATAGACAGAAAACTGGGCTAAATCCCCTCCTGTTCGCAAGGCAAAGACCCTGAATTTGTTACAATCTCTCTTTCGCTCTATCTGTCACTTTATTTGTATGGGTTTGTTTACAACATAAAACTGTCACTCATCCTTATTATTATTTTTGTTGGAGCGCTGTAGTTGTTGTTGTTGTCATTGTTGGCTATGACTTTACCAGTTTACAAGTTCTATGTGGCTGTGTGAAATTTTCTTTTAGTTTCCCCCCTTTGCTGTTGTTGTTGCAGCTGTTGTAGATTGTCCTTGTTGGTTGGTTGGTCTGTGTTGGTACTGTTGTTGCTGTGTATGTATGTATGTGTGTAAAAATTAAAGAACTTTTTACAGCAAATGACATTAGGCGCCCACAACTTTCATTCGTTGTTATTTTTTGTGCTTGTGTGTGTGTGAGTAGATGAAATATTAGAGATATACCTTTGCAACGTGTTTTGTTATTGTTGTTGTTTTTGTAAAAATTACACCAGCCGCATGTAATGCTAATGTGCTCTACTCATGTTCTAGTGACAGTCAAGCAGCCATAATGTCATTCCATGACATATTTTATGTTCCTTGTTAAAGGTCTTATTTACCATACACATCGTGTCTGTTGTATTGGTGTGTGTGTGTGTGCGTCTGACGGCTTGTGTTTGTCAAGGTAATTGTAAACCTTCAATGGTATGCCGTCAGTATTTTTTGTTTCGTTTTTTTGAAAGTAAATCTTAATTTTGGCCAAGTGTAGACAAACAGACAGACACATTTAATTATAATAATAAGGTTTCTCTCAGTGATTCGTCTTCGTCGTCGCTGTGGTTCGACTTTCATGGTCCTTGAAATTTGTTTTCTGTTTTTTTTATTATTTTTTTACTTTGTTTTATTTTGTTGGATAATGAAGTTATTTATGTTGTTTATTTAAATTGTGGTTTGAAAAGTGAATGTTAAGGTTAACAAAACTTAAACAAAGAAACAATTTAACTTGTCAAAATGTATTTTTTTTTTCTTCGAAATTAATTTAAATTACAAATTGATGTTGATTAGATATACCACAAGATGTCGGTTTTATAGGAAATGTCAAAGGGGGTCCTAAGAGGTGTAAGAATAAAAGAAAATTCAAAATCCGTTATATTTACTGGAAATTTATTTAAAACCAAACAAATATATAACAATTAAGCTTGAAAGGCCAACGTGTCGACTTTCCAATTAAACTGACCTTTGTTAAAGAGAATTAAGTATTTTTCGTTAAATTGAGTCGTTTATTTTGAAAGCGGTTGTACCCATTTTAGGTTCTGATACAAATATTGATTTTGTTAGAATTAATGCCACTTAAAAATCGTACCCAAACTTTTAAATATCTCAAAAAATAAAGAGCGGAGCAGTATAGGCGGACGAAGCCGACCATATGATACCCTATACAACTTCGACGAAAATCTAACTTTGTGTGGTTCTATATTCTGAGCTGGGGCATATTTCTCCACATTTGCACCCTCTTAACCGACTAGAGGTCAACAAATATTATTCAGTACAGCCTTTCTAATTACTTGGTCAGATTCCCTTCACCATGGGTTGGGTTGTGATGTTCGGCTTTCAATTGTGACCTATAGATCGACTGAATCGACTTTCTGCGGTTCTATATTCTGAGCCTGGGCAATATTTCGTGATATTTGCACACTTTTTACCGATTATAGATCTTGAATATTGACCGATCATCATCTAAACAGTCGCTCTAAGTATTTGGATAGATCCTCTTCACCTTGTAAAATATGTGATGTTCTGCATTCACACTTGTCTCTAGAGCGACTAGAAAATCTGACAATAATTACAATTTTCGCTTCATTGCAACCCCTGAAATGAAATCTCAATTTTACCGCAAACTATAAGCATCGTCCTTGACCATAATCGGAACTTCATGTACAATTTCAAAGCGATCAGCGTGACAATTTCGTTCTCTAATGCGGTAATATTAATACTATGCACATAGACACCTTGACCTAATTACGTATAACTTCCACTTTAGAGTACATACAACTATATAATTGGTATCAATTTAAAGGTCAACAACTCCTCTTGGATATACGATCAACTCTTCGGTCGATCTTTATCGATCTTTACCAAAACAATAGGGGCCTTCATTGACCAGAACCCATCCTACATGCAAAATTTCGTGGAGATTGGCCCATAACTGTGGCCTGTATCGTGTTCACAAATTATAATGGACAGACGGAGGGACGGACGGACACACATGTCTAGATCGACTCAGCTAGTCGAGATATGACGATCGGTATACATAAAGGTGGGTCTAGGACCAATATTTCGCGGCGTAACAAACTTTTGGGGCTGCACAAAGCTATAATACCCTGACAACATATTTGTGTAGGGTATAAAAATCGCTTCTTCTCGAAACCTTTCGAAACTTTTTTTTTTTTTTTTGAAATTCGATTAACATATTTTTCTCTTTTTCTACTTTCAGGTAATTTTTTACGACTGCATTATCCCCTACAAGTATAGGTATATAGGTTTAAATTTTATACTAATGTTATTTCCGGTTATCAGAGAATAAAAAGCCGTATCATAGCCATAAAGGTCCAAGTTGGTGCCGATGTATTAAGGAAAGCTCTCTTTAATATAGAGCACAATAATAATCGATTACAGTCCACGTTTTGGTATTGCACTGATTTTTAGTATTTTGAGGATTTCAAACATATATTTCAAACGATTCAACCATCAGTTCCGTTGGTTCTCTCATTCCTACTAAAAATTCTACATATCGTTCGATCATTGGATATAACTCCCCTTCAAAGTCCAGCTCAATTATATGTATTTTTATTTTCCTTCGTAACCACAAGGCCACTCGTCATTTTCGATATGTTGTAGGCCCTAATACACTTTTCTAATCCGAGGTTTATTAGATTCGAATTTCGATTTCTCCTGGCAATAATTTTTAATGCCCTTTTATAAAAGGTCCCTACCGATTTTAGAATGGTGGGAGGGCATACAATATTTCGAAGCCTTAAAATTTATTGGCTTTGTTAGCATAAATTCTTTGATATTATATCCTTAAGAATCATTCATAAAATCTAGTCCATATTGACCTCTATAATCTGTCATTATTTCATTCCATTTTTTTGCGGCATTTCCCTTCTAAAAATCCTTCTCACACATTAGTACCACCAACTAAACATCAAACCAATTTGTCTGTGTATGAAAGGAGCTATCATGTCACACACACACAACCAAATTGTCTACATATTAAATAATTCTCATTGACATACAATAGAACAAAAACAAACCAGTAAGGAAAGTAGTAAAGTCGGACGGGGCCGACTATATGATACCCTTCACCACTATGGGTATATTAAACAGGACTATTAGCATGTACTAGAATGAAATAAAACATGTGATATTTATCTAAATGTGAATCTACGTAGATCTATCCATAAAGTATGTAAATCGACTTCAAACAAATATAAATAGGTCATCCGTTGGGCTATGTCTGTACTTCTAGAAAACGAAACTACATAATTCTATGCTCAATTTTGTACGTTGTGCAAAATTTGATGTCAAACTGACTAACATGAGGAGTTTGAGGCCCAATTTACTTGATATCGGGCCAAATATTAAGCGATTTCAAACAAACTTTTCACAGGATACGTTATACTAATTTCAGAACGTTTTGTTCCTATTGGTTCCTTGGTGCGTCAAGTACTTAAAATCAATCTTTAATAAAAGGGAGCTATATCTAAATGTGGACCGACTTTCACGAAACAACGCAGACATCAATCTAGGCTCAATTCAGTACGTTATGCCAAATTTCGTGCAAATCGAAAGATATATAGGACTTTGGGGTACCATTTACATGAAATCGGACGAAACTATATATGGGAGCTATATATAAATCTGGAACGATTTTCACGAAACTTTACATACATCATTCTAGACCTAAATGAATAGGCTGTACCAAATTTCGTGCAAATCGAAAGATATATAGGGACTTTGGGGCACCATATACATGAAATCGGACGAAACTATATATGGGAGATATATCTAAAACAGGACCGATTTTCATGAAACTTGGCAGACATCATTCTAGACTCAATTCAATACGTTATGCCAAATTTCGTGCAAATCGAAAGATATATAGGGACTTTGGGGCACCATTTACATGAAATCAGACTACACTATATATGGGAGCTATATCTAAATCTGTACCGATTTTCACGAAACTTTGCAGACATCATTCTAGACCTAAATGAATAGGTTGTACCAAATTTCGTGGAAATCGAATGACATATAGGGACTTTGGGGCACCATTTACATGAAATCGGACGATCCTATATATGGGAGCTATATCTACATCTGGACCGATTTTCTCGAAACTTGGCAGACATCACTCTAGGCTTAATTCAGTACGATATGCCAAATTTCGTGCAAATCAAAAGATATATAGGGACTTTGGGGCACCATTTACCTGAAATCGGACGAAACTATATATGGGAGCTATATCTAAATCTGGACCGATTTTCACGAATCTTGGCAGACATCATTATAGGCCTAAATGATTAGCCTGTACCAAATTTCGTGCAAATCGAAAGATATATAGGGACCGTTTACATTAAATCGGTTAAATATATATATGGGAGCTATATCTAAATCTGAACCGATTTTTCCCAATTTCAATAGGGTTCGTCCTTGGGCCGAATAAGTGACCTATGCCAAATTTCATCCAATTCGGATCATAAATGCGACCTGTACTTTGTTTACAATTTAACATGGACAGACAGACGGACAGACGGACAGACGGACAGACGGACGGACGGACGGACGGACGGACGGACGGACATGCATAAATCGACTTAGAAAGTGATTCTATGCATATTCTCAAAAGGAACCATGGGTCTATCTCGATTATTTTTGCCTGTTACAAACATATGCACAAAGACATAATACCCTGTACCACAGTGTGGTGAAGGGTATAAAAACAACACCAACAATTTCAAATGAACATGTTTGCTCTCAAGATTATAATCAACCCTGCAGAGTTACTCAAATGGAAAAAAATATAACATCATTTTCCACTTTTGTTGTTGTCGTAGCATTGTTGTATTTTTTTGTGAAAAGTTGTTAAAGTGTCAAAATGTTATTTTTCATGTATGACAAAAGAAAGTAACTGAGATTTCTTCGGTTCGGTTCATTGTTGCTCTTACGTCTACTTGTAAGCTAAAGCATCTTGTTAGCAGGCTCAGGCTCAGGAGGCAGCAGTACAACAATAATCACCTTTTGGCAAATTTGGCCAAAGACATATACATATTAGGGTGGTTCCCAGAAGCAAATGATTGTAAATTATTTTTCATGAATAATATTTTGGAAGAGGTTGCAGTATGTGAATATCATGACGTTGGGCGCCATATGAAAGTTTTATAGGCTCGAAAGACTTTAAATATATTCAGGGTCATAGGCCCATTTTCAAAGAAAGTGCTAGAAAATGTTATACTTTGAACTCTCGGTACACCTAAACATATTATTTGAGGCTGATCAGATCAAATAGAAAGATTGTAGATGTTGGACAATCCCAACTATAAACTAAAATTTTTTACAACATTTTATCAGGATTTTTTAGAATATTTTTTTTCTAGAACTAACTAAACTATAGCAGAGGATTTTTAAGGATTTTATTCTAGTAGTCGATTTTAAAGCCTTTATAAAAAAGTTGGTTATAAAATAGTTTTTGGATGATAATTATTTGAAAACGTAAATTTTAATTTAATTAAATTTTAATTTAATCTGAGGGTCTTTATTTTGAGCAATATTTCGCAAGGTTGAAGTTTTTTCTAAAAAAAAAATATCATGAATATCATGACGTTGGGCGCCATATAAAAGTTTTACCAATTTAAAAAAAGTCCATAGCCACCATATGTAGGTTTGAAAGACTTTAATTATATTCAGGATCATAGGCCCATTTTCAAACTAAGTGCCAGAAAATGTAGCACTTCGAACTCTCGGTACACCTGAATACCCCTAATATATTCTCCACATACGAACAATATGAAGAACTTTTAAATTAAACGACGAAATACGTCCTGTCTTGACATAGCCCCCATATAAATGTACTACAGAATTATCTGCATTTATTAATACACTTCGAACTCTCGGTACACCTGAATACCCCTAATACATTCTCCACATACGAACAACATGAAGAAGCTTTAAATTAATGTATGAAATACCTCCTGTCTTGATATAACCCCCATATAAATGTCCTAAAGAATTATATGCATTTCTTAGTCCTTTCGATCTTAGAGAAGCTTACTACTTTTAAAAATTCGTTTCACAAGCTTCGTGCATAAGATTTGCTCGATCTACAAACAACATAAAGAATCTTAAAATCAATGATCCCTCTTTTGACATAGCCCCACCCAGAGGTTCCGCACCAGTTTCTGTATTTATCAGTTCTCCCAATTTTAGAAATGTTTACTCCTCTTTAACTAATTCTTCCTAACCTCTGAAAATTTCACCCAGAGGTTCCGCACCAGTTTCTGTATTTATCAGTTCTGCCGATTTTAGAAATGTTTACTCCTCTTTAACTTATTCTTCCAAACCTCCATAAATTTCACCTGAATACCCCTATTATTTTCCTGCTGCTACGAACAACAAGAAGAACCTTAAAATTCTTGCATCGTTTGTGGATTACATTGTCATATTTGTACATACACTAGCCTTTCTTGGCATTTTGTCTGCCGATTTTTTGTTTGTTTTTACAGCCCAGTGTCATTATCCGTTACTGGGACAAATATGCGAAGACAAGTGTTTACGTTTTGCACTAAAGCCAGTTCTACAAACATATGTTTATATAGGTGTGAGTATGTGTGTGTGGGTCCCTGTGTTGATGACAAAATAAAAACGAAGACAAGTACAAAAATGATCCTTAAGGGTAAATTTTCCTTCTCATATATTTTTTCTTTGTATTACGACCTGAGTGCCGAGCTACTCTTCAGATTTTTTTTTTCTCTGCTGCTTTTGTTGCTTGCCTAACTGCTTCAGAGCAAAGCAGTTGTTTTCTTTTTCACTTCAACATTGCCATCGTCGTCATCATCCGCATCATCAGAATGAACAATCTTGGCGGTGTTGATGTTGTTGTTCTCGTCGTTGTTGTTATTCTTGTTGCTATAACAGCCGCATATTGTTCATTTTTATTCACCTGGCTGCCTGGCATTCGTGGAGCTCCTTTTGTTTTTTTTCAGTTCAGGGGTGGGAGCAGCGGTCTACAAAAAGTGTTAAAATGTGGCGCTCAACAGAATTTTATTGTTATAATATTTTTGCCCTGTTTGTTTTTGTTGTTGAAGTCGCTGTTGTTTACGTTGTTGTTGCTGTTTTGTTGCTCAGTTCAAGGCATTGTTGATTTTCTTACTGTTGTAAATATGCGTGAGAGTGTGTTTATATAGATGTTGGGGTTCGTTTTTTGTAGGTCTAACAAAGAATTTTACTAGTGGTGTTTTTTTTTCTTATATCCTAGAATATTATACGTACATATTTAAGAGGTTTATTTTTATAGTCCTAAATAAGTGTTGTAAGATTTACATGCCACAATTTCTTATGAATATTTAAGCAGTAATACTTGCATATGTAAGGATTCACGAAGCTACAAGTGAAAAACATATTTTTCAAGGACCCAAATATTTTACGGAATTTTTTATAAAGAGCTAAAAGTCTGTAAGTGCGAATTTTTTAAGAGCAAACAGAGATATAAACTTACCTTTTTTAACATATTTTGTGATCAGATCGATCGAAAACTTTAAGATTTTGTAATTATTTTAAAGCTGAACTTAGCTACTATCTTGAATTTTTCAAAGAAAACTAATTTTTTGTTAAACCTGAAAACAGCTATAAGTGCGAATTTTGTAAAAGAAAAATATTTGAAAGTTTTGTCACTTTTGGTTTTGGTTAATTTGACCCTTGGAATATTGACCGATCATCATAAAAAAAGCTGTTCTAAGTATTTGGTCAGATTCCTATCTCCGTGTAAAATATATGATGTACTGCATACAATAATGACTCTAGAGCGATAGAAAATCTGACAATAGTAAAGTTTTCGATTCAATGCTCCCCCTTAAGAATAATTTTTACATCGACTCAGCTAGTCGAGACGGTATGACGGTATATTAAATATCGGTATTCAAAAAGGTGGGTCTAGAACCAATATTTCGCGGCGATACAAACTATTGCGGACATAATTGTGCGGGATATAATTATTTCCAAAAAAAATTGAAAATTATTTTCGCCAATTACAAATATTTTTCAGTGAGTATTTTTGTCAAAAATAATAAATGTTTTTTTTTTCAAAAGCGAATAATTTGGCTCAAGGACGAACCCTGTTGAAATTGGGAAAAATCGGTCCAGATTCAGATATAGCTCCCATATATATTTTCGTCCGATTTAAGGTAAATGGTGCAACACGGTACCTATATATTTCGATTTACAAGAAATTTGGCATAGAGTACTAAATTAAATCTAGAGTGACGTGCGTTAAGTTTCCTGAAAATCGGTTCAGATTTAGATATAGCTCACATATATATTTTCGTCGGATTTAAGGTAAATGGGGGCACCAAGTGCCTATAAATCTTTCGATTTGCACGAGATTTGGCACAGCGCACTGAATTAAGTCTAGAATGATGTGTGTTAAGTTTCGTGAAAATCGTTTCAGATTCAAATATAGCTCCCATATGTATTTTCGTCCGATTTTTTGTAAATGGTACACCAAAGTCCCTATATATCTCTCGATTTGCACGAAATTTGGCATAGAGTACTTATTTAGTTCCAGAATGATGTGTGCTAAGTTTCGTGAAAATCGGTTCAGATTTCGATATAGATTACATATATATTTTCGTCCGATTTAAGGTAAATGGGGCACCAAATCCCACGCCTGTATTGATATAGATCGGTCAATATTTAGCGGGTCAAATGAACCCTGACTTTTGTGTGAAAAATGACAAAATTTGTATTCTATGTCATATATATTTACCCCTAAAGAACATAGACCCGAGAAGTTGATAGTATATCCAAGAGGAGTGTTTGACCTTTAAATTGGTGCCATTATATTGTCGTATGTACTCGAATGTGGGAGTTACACCTAAATATTTATAGGTGTTTACGTACTAAGATATTATTTTATAACCAATTACCACACTGGAGGGGGAAAATATAGCGCGGATCGCTGTGAAATTTTGCATGAATATCCAGATATGGTCAAGGACAACGCCTATAATTTTCGGTGATGATCAGATAATAATATTGGGATGAAGTGGACCGAAGACCTTTTGTGCCTTTTTGAGTCGATCTATAGGCCACAATTGAAAGCCGAACATCACAATACAACCCACGGTGAAGGGAATCTGGAATATTTGTTGACCTCTAGTCGGTCAAAAGGGTGAAAATATCGCGAAATATTGCCCAAGCTCAGAATACAGAACCACATTAAGTTAGATTTTCGTGGAAGTTGTGTAGGGTATCATATGGTCGGCCCCGTCCGACTATACTGCTGCGCTCACTGGTTTTAATTTTTATGGACTTTTTGCATAATTTGAAATATTTTCAGTTCTCGATTTTTAGGTTATTTTGACATTAATTTCAATATTTGTGCCATTCACCCACAACACATATTTTCCTTACCACAATTTCTCATTCGGAAACCTTACCCTTTACAAAATATCATTTCTAATGATGGATTACTTATGGGAATCAATTTTCCCCACTGCTGGACAAATATGACCACCCACAATTTGTAAATTGTTGGAGGTTTTATTACTGTGGTTTACCCCTTTTAAAGGGAAAATGGTTAAATGTACAATTCAAATATTATCATTGAGCAAAGAAACCATGAAACCGAAAGAAACTCTTCACAAGAAACAAAACCACATAATTTGTGTAAGTTGATGTCGGAAATTACTCAACTCTTTGGAGAAAGAGAGTTCACATTCGAACCTGGTTTTTACGTCGGCCCCAAATGTCCATCCAAAGAATTTGAAGAAGTAGCAGAAGAGGCAACAAAAAAATCAACTTGTCTGTTAATTTATCCCTCAGTTGGAAATAGATTCAAAGTGTCAGTGTGGTTAGACCACCCAAATTGTTTGTTTGCTGCTTCTGCAATTTGATGGTCGGTCTGCCACACATTTTGGTTCTGCTCGTAGCCACTCCAGTGGTGGGCAGTTTGGAATTACAAAAAATCCATCTATCTATCTTCAGCACATAACTCATACTACAATCCATAACATGATAATGGCAAATTTCTTTACTTCTCTTTACAAATGCCATTCTACAAGTTGCTAATACATGTATGGGATGTTAATGGTCGGTTGCTTGGTCGTCTCTTCGTTCCGTCTGTCGTTACTCACAATAGTCTCGAATATAAATTAATGACTTTGGGCTGTCAAAAGTTAAAGCATTTAAATTCAAATAAATTAACAGCCAAATGGTATTTCGTTCATTCCTTTCAAAAAGAAATAGTTACTCTCCAAGATTCCTTCAGTGTGGCTGCGGAGTATTCTGGTGGTCCGTCCGTCTGGTAGTGTCTATGATTTTGAAAATGTTCTGTGATAAATTAAGATTTAATTTGGCAAAACTTTATTTTAATTAAAAGAAAAGCCTAGCAGCTTTATGAGTGTTGATGGATGGCAAAATGATGGCAAACACACACACACTCTCAGAGACATAGAAATATTTTGAAAAGAATTTTGTTAAAGAATTTAATGTCATTGTCACCATGAAATTCCTTTTTAGTAAATTAAAGTTTATTGAAGACTCTATAATAATAAAAAATAAAATACTGAAGAGTGTCTGAAAAGTTTTTCGGTTGTTTCATTTGAGAAAATAAAATATTAAAAGGAGTCCAAAGGATAATATTACTTTTGTAATGAAAGCCAGGGAGATTTCTTTAAAATATTTTTCGTAGATTTTTTGAAAATATTTTTTTAATGACCTTAACAAGGCGTAGATTTTTATACCCTACACAACTATTTTGTCAGGGTATTATAGCTTTGTGCAGCCCCAAAAAATTGTAACGCCGCAAAATATTGGTCCTAGACCCCACCTTTAAGTATACCGATCGTCATATCTCAACTAGCTGAGTCGATCTAGACATGTGTTTCCGTCCGTCTTTGCATTATAATTTGTAAACACGATACAGACCATAGTTATGGAACAATCTTTTTGCATGTAGGATGGATTCTGGCCAATGAAGACCCCTATTGTTTTTGGTAAAGATGGGGTAATATTTAGGGGATGAAATGGACCAAATACTTACTTTTTGTCTGATTTTCTGGTCGCTCCAGATGCCGTAATTATGACCCAAACGTCCCAAATTTTTACATGCAGAAGGGGATAGGACCAAAAAATAAGCATGCCTGTCTTGATAAAGATCGATCAATATTTAGCGAGTCCATTGGACCATGACTTTTGTGTGAAAAATTACAAAATGTGTGTTCTATGGCGTATATATTTGCCCCTGAAGGACATAGACCCGAGAAACTGACCTTGTTGACCTTTAAATTGATACCAATTATATTGTCCTATGTACTCGGATGTGGGAGTTACACTTAAATATTTACAGGTGCTTGCGTGTTCATATATTATTTAGTAAACCATTACCAAACTAGAGGGCGGAATTATAGCGCTGATTGCTTTGAAATTTTCCATGAGGTTCCGGTTATGGTCGAGGACGACGTCTATAATTTTCGGGGATGTTGAGATAATATTTAGGGGGTGCAATGAACTGAAAACTTTATTTTTGTCAGATTTGCTGTAAAGGGCTCACCGAAGGTTACATTTCCCACAGAAAGTTTAATTTACATTTTGTTTGATTTTCTGGTCGCTCCAGAGGCCGCAATTATGGCCCAAATATTGTGAATTTTTACATGGAGAAGGGGATCAGGCCAAAGAATAAGTAAGCCTGTTTCGATAAAGATCGGTCAATATTGGCCCTGACTTTTGTGTGAAAAATGACAAATTTTGTTTTCTATGGCAAATATATTTACTCCTGAAGGATATAGACGCTAGAAGTTTATCAAAGAGGAGTGGTTGACGTCTATATAGGCTCGAAATTAACATTCGCAGAAAGTAAAAGTTCCGTTTTAGTTGTGTAGGGTATCGTATGATCGGCCCCGTCCGACAATACTGCTGCGCTCACTGATTTTCAATTAATTATCCAGGAGTGAAATTGCAAAAAATTAAAATTTACAGGAGCGAAGGAATATTTTCTGAGCGATAATTCTTCAAGGACTCTCTTTAAGGATTTTTGTAGGTGTGGATTTTTAAAAACTACTTTCTCAAGGATTATAGCGACGTAAATTTTTTAAAAACTAATTTTGGAGGACTATAAAAGTCGCGAAATTTTTTTTAAACTTTTATTGGAGGACTATAGTAGGAATTTGGAATTTAAAAAAAATATATATATATATTTTTTAATATTTGTCGAGGACTATAAGGGGAAAGTTTTTTTTAAAATATTTTTTAAGGGCCTTCACTAGGCGTAGATTTTTTAAAAATATTTTTTTAATGAACTTCACAAGGCGCACATTTTTTAAAAATATTTTTTTAAGGTGTAAATTTTTAATAATATTTTTCAAGGCCTAGATTTTTTAAAAATATTTTTCAAGGCGTAGATTTTTTAAAAATACTTTTTAAAGTAGCTTACAAGGCGTAGATTTTTTAAAAATATGTTTTTAATGACTACAAAAGGCGTAGATTTTTTAAAAATATGTTTTTAAAGTAGTTCAAAAGGCGTAGATTTTTTAAAAATAGTTTTTAAGGTACTTCAAAAGGCGTAGATTTTTTAAGAATATTTTTTTAAAACCTTCACAAGGTGTAAATTTTTTTAAAATATTTTTTCGGAAGGGGTTTTCTATCAATTTAATTCCATGATTGTTGTATTTCAATTCCATAATTGCTGTATTTCAATTACATTAATTGTCCCGGTTTGTAGAAGTTAATATTGGAGTTTCCTTATCTTCCAAGAAAATAAATATCTAAGTTATTTCAAAGAAATTCAATTGAAAAGAAAAATTCTCTTCCGCATTATCTCTATTCTCCCAATTTATTAAGTAATGATGCCAATAATGATGACGATGGCGATGACCACTATCTCTATATCTCCACAATTGAAATGAATGGTGATGGACATTCGGACATATCTTACATAAGTTATTATATCAATTATATTGACAATTCTGTTCTTTTTGTGGCGGGATCATTTGTAATGCATTCTGTAAAGTATTCCAACACTCAACTCAATTCCATAATAAATTCATTTGATATGTTTTCGCCCTAAGCTCTCAAACTCGCACACACACAAACACTGCGTAGTACTTAAGTCAAAATAAATTGCAACAAATGTTTTGCTCAGTTGGATAAAATGGTTATTTGTTTGTGTAAAGATAACAGCAACAACAACAATGGCATTTGGACAATACCACTTTTGTAAATGTTAGGTCGATTTATTTTCCTAGAACCAATTCTGTGTGTTTGTTCGTCTGTGTCAAATGTTGGGGTTTTGCACTTAAAATGGAGATGTTATCAGTGGTATGGCATTTTACAATAACACCACCAACAACAACAACACTCTTTACATTCACTTATCATGAAGTGAAGTCTTACGCGCATTTTAACATGATATTTATACAGGATAGTAGTTGCTGGTGTTGTTGTTTCTGTTATATGAATCGCTTAGACGTTGCAAAACAATGTGTGAGAGGTTCTAGTGGAAAAATTCCCTTAGAGTGGTTTCAATTCAATTAGAAACGAATTGGGTGCCTGTGTTAGGATGGGTGTGTGTATGTTGGTGGGTAAAACCACCAATAGGTGGTACACATACCTACAAACACACATATTTCTTACATAAGCTTCCACATCGCAATGTATGCTAGATTCCGCTTTATACTCTTCTAAGGTTCACGGATAAGGCAGTCAGAGCTACTAATGAAATTGCAGAAAATGAAAATTTACAGGAGCGTAGCAGAGAAAAAGGAATATTTTCTGAGGGATTTTTTCAGGAATATGGATTTTTTAAAGAATATTTTTTTGAAGGCCTATATAAGAAGTGGATATTTTCAAGGTATATAGGGCGTGGATTTTCAAAGAATATTTTTTCAAGGCCTATATAAGGAGTGGATATTTTCAAGGTATGTAGGGCGTGGATTTTTTAAAGAATATTTTTTCAAGGGCTATATAGGGCGTGGATTTTTTAAAGAATATTTTTTCAAGAGCTATATAGGTCGTGGATTTTTCAATGAATATTTTTTCAAGGGCTATATAGGTCGTGGATTTTTCAAAGAATATTTTTTCAAGGGCTATATAGGGCGTGGATTTTTTAAAGAATATTTTTTGGATTTTTTTAAAACAATATTTTTTCAAGGGCTGGTTTTTTTAAAGAATATTTTTTCAATGCCTGGATTTTTTAAACAATATTTTTTTCAAGGTTTATACGAGACGTGGATTTTTAAAGAATATTTTTTTTAAAGCCTGGATTGTTTAAAGAAGATTTTTTCAAAGCCAGGATTTTTTAACCAATATTTTTTCAAGCCTTACAATAGGTGTGGATTTTGTAAAGAATATTTTTTCAAGGTCTATAGTATTTGTGGATTTTCGGAAGAATATTTTTTCAAGGCCTATAAGAGAAGATGAATTAGGTAGATTTTTTTAAATAATATTTTTCCAAACCCTTCAAGAGGCGTAGATTTTTAAAGAATAATTCTCAAGGCCTGTAAGAGTCGTTGACTTTATAAAGAATAAGTCGTGGCGTAGAGGCTCTGACTGACTTTAACATGGCGAAGTCCAGGCTTATCTTGATCCCTCTTTCATCTCAATTGTGGACACTGACCTCCCCGCGGTATCATCTGGGGTAGCTATTACCCGTTGAGCTAATATGTGCCGTGAGTTTAGAAGAACTATTAAAAAGGGGTTGAGGCGTCGGCTTAGTTACCCACACTCGAAAACCCCCTTCTACTATGAAAAAGCAAAGAAAAAGAAAACCAAATCCTCTAATGTTGACAACCCTCGCAAACGTACAAAGGACCATGATCTGCAAATCTGCACTTGGAATGTGAGCACCTTGTACAGAACAGGCGCAGTTTTCGCTTTGGCGGATGTACTCAAGAAGTACAATGCCAATATTATTGCCTTACAGGAAATGGGATGAAATAAGACATGAATTTGGCTGCGGATTTATGGTTAACAGGAGAATAAAATACCTTGTCTCCAGATTCACTCCAGTAGATGAGCGAATTGCTATAATTCGTATACAAGCGAGGTTCTTCTACATGAGTCTTATTTGAGCCCATGCTCCGACCGAAAATAAAGATGAACAGACCAAAGATATATTTTACGAGCGCCCGTTGCCCTGACCATGACATTAAAATTCTGCTAGGAGATTTTAATGCAAAAATCGGAAGGGAAAATTTATTTGGCCACACCGTCTGAATCATCAGACGACGGTATGAGATAAAGGGCTTGAATTAAAAAAAAAAATCGTG
>NW_026876908.1:0-20530 GCF_032173495.1 Musca vetustissima | reverse complement strand
ATAAATAAGTGTTAAGTTCAAGTCAGATCGAACTTCAGACATATACATATTTGCAATTACGAATCCAACGTCATTTGGAACTGTAGGATGATGTATACTGCATTATTAAAATGTTAAAATCGATACAAAATAGTAACAAGTCCACCACATTTTATAATGTGTTGTCATCGTCCACTACCGCATTTATTACTTTTTCAAACTAACCCACTAATTTATCGATAAATTGAACAAATACAATATTCTGTTTTATGTGCTATTGCAAAATGTCATAGAATTCCCCTTAAAAATATAATTCCCAGCGGTGTTCCAAGAAAATGAAAATCCCAACACAATGTAGTAATTAAAATAGCAAACAAAAATTTTATAGGCAATCAGTTAATGTGCTATAACAAATATAGATATTATTAAACGCATAAAAAAGTAGAATAATAATCTAAAAAATTATATTATAATTTGTCAATAAAAATGTGAATAAAAAGGCCGCCTGTTTGACTCCCTATATTTTGTTATGATTTTCAAAAATATTGACAACTGTGTCACATCGAAATATGGTGCTTAGATCAAAGATCTATTAGATCTACAAATCTAATCGGTTTTAGACAATTTGAGGTCAATTAAGAAAGTCCATCCTCTCGGTTATTACGCATGATATCGCAAACATTGCACTCGTTATGTTCCACCCAAATTTTTTGAAAAAGAAAATAAGTTGTAAGCGAAAAAAGATTTAATAAAAATGTAAATATTGGTAAAAATGCGCCAGGTGTGGACCAAATCTTTAACTTAATATATCCGATCCGATACCAATTTTCAAATATTAAAAGGGTACCTGTAAACCTATTCTGTAATTTTTTAACAACTCATTGCTTATTTTACAATAAGTTCAATTGTTTTTTGTTGTTGTTTTTTTACAATAACAGAAGAAATTTTAACAATATCGATATGAAAAGTTTGGAAAAAATCGAACACTCAAATGACAATTTGTGTGAGAGGTAGCGAAGGGCAGACTGTTTGATCTAACCTTAAGACTTGATACAGATTTGATAAAAATATTATCAACTTCAGATGAAATTAGATTAGATTAAAATTCTAGGTTGCACTTTGGTTAATGGATACTCCGTTTGCATTATATTATAAAATTAATATTCAATTCGATATTGACTATTTTGTGGGTGTGTACGCGATATTTCCCATCTTCGAACTTAATCGAAGTTTGAAGAAATGTTACTATGTGCAATGTTTGGAAGATATTAGCTACTCCCTTCGGGAGTAGTCGACTCCACATTGCCTGACACGGATTTGGTCAAAAGGAAAGTGGTGTCTAAAGCCGATATTTCTATGAGGTACATTTTTATGGTAACATTAGCCGTACGGTTGAGTATCAATTAGTAGTTCCAATTAACATAATATAAAATTTAGTTTTTTTTTAAGTATCAGAAGAAGTGGATACATTGGCTTATTTTTTAAATAAACACCGAAATGCCTACTATTATGAGTCTAAAAATAACAAAATACGAAAAATGTACCATTTATATGGGGACTATGATAAAGCATGGACATGCTTTGAAAATATTCTACTAAGATATATTTCATGCTCTGCAAACATCCAATGTCTATTACATCTCGAAAGAAGTAATCGGTGAACACCTTCGTTTGGGGATTAATCTTTGATTTTTTTTGTTAGGTTTGTCTATGGGGCTATGTTAAAACTGAGACCTATACTGATAATTTTCCATCCACCCATCGTCCAAAAACCAGAACCACCGCCCAAGAACCAGAAATGCTACGATTTGAAAATCTGGCTTAAACTTTCAAAATACTAAAAAATGGGGCAACGATACATGGAGACTAAGCAATGGTTCGGTCCGGTGGGAAGATTTTATGATTTAACCCCATGCGATTTCTTCCATTGTGGCCACCTGAGGCATAAGGTCTACGCCAACAGTCCAGTTTCGATTCAAAACCTCAAATATAGAATTCGCAAGGCCAAAGTTTACTGAGAATGATATGGTCGGTGTGAACCTTCCTGGTGGCGTCTTGTTTTGGGTCTACCCTAACAGCTCAGGTTTACTGAACAAGAATCGGACAAATGTGGAATATGATGATGAAAACATACGAATAATGATTTCATATCTATGAGGACCCCAACTAAAATCTGGTGGTGAAAAAATCCCGTATTGTGGAATTTAAAAGGTGGATATGCTTTACAAAAATATTCCCTTATTCGAGTTGACAGAAGACATGTGATCTTAAAAATAACGTTAAACAAAGGTAAAAAGCTTTTTATGTCTTTGGAAACGAGATAGACGCATGGTTCCTTTTGAGAATATGCAAAGAATCGTTTTCTGAGTCGATTTACGCATGTCCGTCTGTCTGTCTGTCCGTCCATGTATTTTTGTGAACAAAGTACAGGTCGCATTTATGAACCGATTTGGATGAAATTTGGCATAGGTCATTTATTTGGCCCAAGGACGAACCCTATTGAAATTGGGAAAAATCGGTTGAGATTTATATATAGCTTCCATATATATTTTCGTCCAATTTAATGTAAATGGTGTACCAAAGTGCCTACATATCTTTCGATTTGCACGAAATTTGGCACAGCGTAATGAATTAGGTCTAGAATGATGTGTTTTAAGTTTCCTGAAGTAATATAGTTTGGAAGGAATATTGCGATGTGCAAAGTTTGCTGGTGCGCACGAGAGTTATCGGGTCATGAAGACGGACGGATGGTCGACTCCAAATTGTCTGAAACGGATTTGGCCAAAAGAAACATAGGTCCGATTTTTTTTCTTTCAATACAAAACATATAATACCCACAACATTTCAAGGTTCTAACTTTAACCGGTTCATCTGGGCGTTGAGAATCCGTCAGTCTTGAATTTACTTCAAGTGGTGTTAAATATCAAATTGTCGGCCGGGTCCAACCGAATTTGATTCTTTCTGATTATATTTAAGTTAAACGGTCATCCGTAGCAAGGTTCTGTATATAAATCACACGTTGATATAATCCCCATATATAGTCCCATTTTAGGGATTTTTAGTGGGTAAATAATATCTTTGCATAAATCACTTTTTATATAGATTAAATGGTTAATATGTAAGTGACAGGGCATCAATCCTTGCAAATTCTCCAAGATATAAATGTACATCAAATTAAAATTGATCAACATAAATGTATACATATATTAACAACACTTGTATTAACAACCAACCATTCTCCATCATCAGGTTATACCTTCTCACCATACCTATAAAAGTAATTGAACGGATGTCATTAACCTCGAAAATACCCCTTGCAGTGTTTGGTAAATTGGGCATGTCCGCATGGAAACCATAAATGTGTTCATGCAATGTCTCAAAAACAACACGTCCTTGACTTCCATTACATGTTCGGTTGTGTCGATGTCTGTATGTTTGTATCATTCATTGTGCACCCTTCCGATATTAGTGACATCCCTTTTATTGAAATGTTGTCACATTTGTCAGGTTATCTGTCGTTTTTCGTAAAGATCACATGTCAACACTGATGAGTGCTGGTGATCCTTTACACAGGAAATCCCGTTTGTTTTTTGGTAAATTCCCATTTGACCGGTTTTGTTCAATTGAAAATCAATTTCCAGATGTTATGCAATGGGCCAAAAAACAAAACAAAAGACAGTTGACAATCGTTCACCCCGTAGGTAGGGTGGTATGATGTTTTTTTGGTCATGAAGGAGAGTAGGGCCAGTCAGCCAGCCAACCAGTCCGAGAGTGGGCAACAGCCGCAGCTATAATAAAAAGGAAGATGTGTTAATTTCCACACATATACAAAACGGCAAAAAAGGTGCCACTAGATAGGACGGACGCACAGACAGACAGAAGTACCAAATGGTGACTTACCTTTTACAGGCGTGCACATCACCATGAACTGCGTGAGCTTCGATGTACAAGAAGACCAACAACAACACCAAATAGTCAATATATGGTTTTCCAGACACATTCATTGCTTTGTATAGTAACAAGTAATGTTTGATTGTCTTCTTCTTCCTGCACTTCTGGTAGCGTTAAAAAATGGAAAAACACCTAGCTGGATGGTGTTGTTGTTTTTATTATTGTCGTTCTGGTCTGATCATCATTATTATCGTGATAATGATGATGACCATTGGTCTCAAATGCTGTTTCTGCCAGCCAGCCTGCCTACCCATCTACCTGTTGTTGACCACTTGAACACGTTTTCAAAGTGTACAACAAATACAAGCCCAGCAGCACAGAAGCGCACTAACAATTCCAATCGACCGGCAACAACTACAACGCCTAGTTGACAACAACACCAAGCTAAAAAGGCGACCAGACCAAAACAACAAAAAATGGAGGCAGCAAAAGTCAACAACAACATTGACACCCGTTGCACTAACTAACCCAAACGACCGACCGACCAACCAACTTAACAGACGTCTGACCAAGCAACCAACACAACCGATCGTTCGACCAAACCCTGGTCAACACAACAACAGACTTGGAGGAACATTCCCGTAACCATAGCGGCAAATGATGAAGTATTTCAACTAAAGAAGAAGCAACGTTTCCTGCTGCTGCTGTTCGGTTGTTTTTTGTTGTTGTGCTTGCTGCTGTCATTTTAGGCCATGTTTTACTTATTTGGTTGGATGGCTGTCTGCCTGCCAGTTCGGTTCGGATCGTTCGCGCTGACCAGCCACTTGCATGGTTAACTGACATTTTTGTGTTCTCTACAAAATTATCGGTGTCTGCACTTGCACGCCTGAATGCAATTCAGCCGTCTTTGGTTTGTTTTTTGTCTTTCTCGTATTTCTACTTGACTTCGATATTGTTCTGTTTGTAATCATGGGGCTTTTTGTTGAACTTCATCCATTAAAAGGTGTTATCCATGTACATACTTACTTACACAAGTAATTAAACATCTTACAAGCAATAAGCGTGTGTTATTTGTGTACTTTCCTTGGTTCCATATGGGGTCTTGAGTTAGAATTCGAACAATTGAATGGTACGAAATGGTACTCAATTTGGATTTTGGCGAACAGATAGAGCTGGAGTATTGAAATTGGGAATTAAAATATTACTGTTGGAGGGCAGGATTAAGGTAGTTTAGAAAATTCGTACTTATGGGTACGAACCGTACTAAATGGAACTCAAGTTCTTACAATTTGGATTTTGGATGAATTTAGATGAAAGCTGAATACCTGAAATTTAGAATTAGGATTGAACTTTCCAGTTCAAGCTTTGGAAATTCGTATTTATATGAACGAAAAGTACTAAATGGCACTAGATTTGGAACAATTAGGATTTGTGCGAACGGAGATAGCTGGAAACCTAAAATTTGGAATAATGGTTGATGTTGGAGTTAAAAATTAAGATATGGAAGTATAGTACTTATATGTACTAAATATTACTATATTTGGTACAACTTGGGTTAGTGTGAACAGATAGGGCTGGGATCCTGAAATGTATGATTAAAATGACTGTTGGAGTGTGAAATTGAGGAAGTTTGGGAAAATCATACTTACGTCTACGAAAAGTCATATATATAAATTATGTACAATTTGGGTATTGGTGAACGGATCGAACTGGAATCCTTAAATATGGTCTTATGAGTAGTATTGGAATGCAAGACCCGGGGTCCGGGCCTCCGCGACATGAAATTTTTTCCCCGTATATTTATGTTTGCAACAGCGAATTTTTTCATTTTGTAATAACGGGCCCCCCGAAATGAAATTGTGTATACTGTGCTGTGAGGGAATATAAACTTTGGTGAAAATGTTTCCCATCAAAATATTCTTTGGACCAAATCCGTTTCAGACAATTTGGAGTCAAATAACAAATGTCCGTCCGTTGTCAGTCTGACAGGCTGGTACGATAACTCTCAAAGGGAGTTATCGATGTTCTTATTATTTCTTCCAAACTTAGTTCAAGTTCAAAATTGGGGAATATCGGTCCACTCCTTCTGGTACCTCCCACACAAAATTATCAAAATTGTGCAAAAAAATAATTTCATAATGTCATGCGAGCAGACTATACTATTTGAACCAAACTTCTTACAACCTATTATCTTAACCAAACCTAGATCAAGTAGGAAGATGGGACCCTTGCTCCACACCTTCTGGTACCTCCCCCATAAATGGTCTAAATTTGCAATATTCATATATCCAATACAAGCGAATGGAATGCCCGATTTGAACCCAATATTGCACAACCTATTATCTTTAGCAAGCCTAAATGTAGTTCGAAAAAGGGACGTATTGGTCCACTCCTTCTGGTATCTCCCCCATAAATGGTCAATATTTACAAACCCAATATCAGGCGAATGGAATATCCAATTGGAAGTAAACTTTGCACAAGCTCTTATCTTTATCAAGTCCGAAGGTGGGTCGGTCCTCGCATTCTGGTACCTTTCCCACAAAGGCAAAGCAAATTAATAACCGATTTGATCAACAATAAATCCAAAACCTTTTTGATAAAACATATTCCTTATATAAAGGCAATAACAAAACCAGTGTGCAATTTCGAAGACCTCCACAAACCAAATGTTGAGGGTATATATCTGTCGGCTACACCGATAAATAAATAACTTGGTAATGTGGACCAGTAAGTTAAAATACATGTTGTAGATTGTATGTGATAAATTTATATTTATATCAGTCTTAGGTAACAATGAACGCAAAAAATATGGGTTCATCATTGGGAATATACCCCATATTTGAGTACCGCCCATTTGCGGTTGTTGTTTTTGTTTTGTAGAGTGGTCGGTGGATCTCTTTTTAATCTACGGTATGTGCACAAGTCTCGAATAAATCTTCAAATCACAAAATTTTAAAAGAGCCTAACTAAATTTTCAACATTGCAATTATGTATTCAAAATCATGTTAGGATATTTGTTTTAACTTATTAGGAAAACATATATCAAGGCGGCATTGCCATAATTTCCACATTAGACGCATAGTCCACATTACCCGAAGTTCCTCCAATATGTGCAAAGTTCGGATGTAATCTATTACTCCCTTCGAGAGTTATAGTGCGCACCAGCCAGACAGGCAGGCACACACTGACGAACGCCGCCAAAGTGTCTGAATCGGATAGGGTCCAAAGAAACATGCCGTCTAAAATTAGTATTTCTATGAGGCACATTTTTGTCGTAACAAAATGTATATATCCTCATTGGCCATAAGGCTGTAGGTATTTAAAATATGGCCCATCATGAACGGGATAAGTTATTATAGACTCAATTTAATACGTTATGTACAATTTCGTGTAAATCGAACAAAGATTGTGTCACTTTGTTTACATTTAACAAAAAAATAGTCGATATTTTATATATATATATATATATATATATATGTAAATTTAGAATTACTTCGAACGATTTGTGCACAATTTACAAAAATCGGTAAACGAGTCGTTGAGTTATTTTCATTTGACTTCAGCGATGTTCCGGATTTTGTTTGGATTTACTCTACTCTACTAGAGACCTATTACCAGAAAATGAAAATCCACACAAAATTTTCTTTATAATGTTGCCTTAAAGTATGCTATGAATTTTACTATTTATCAATATCACTATAATACAAAAGTAAAGAATAGTCAAAGTAAAAGCGGAATTGGTATATTAGAACCCATGAATAATTTGGGTGTACCACAGTGTAACCAGGTCAATGTACAGAATTTTCGAATTCCATGAGTTTGAAACAGCCCTCTTGCTTTTGGATCGTTAGACTCCTCTGTCTGTGGAAACGATACATTTAGTAGAATCTTTGTCTTGTTCCGATCATAACTTTAATTAGAAATTCCACTTTGTTTACACAATCACATCCTAATGTGTGTGTAACTTCTTTGAATTGAAGCAGTCCATAAAAACAACAAAACCAGCATTCATCTAAATATAAATATTGTATTCCTTATTTATCGATGTGAAATTTAATTCGCACTCCATTTTTGCTTTGTAGATTTGGATGATGAAGGCACCAGCAACAGCTATGCGAAGATCCAATAACAAATCTAAAGACTTTGTGACAATGTCCACCAGCGCCGTATGGTTTGTTTATCTAATGCTAATATTGATGCACTGCTTGTGGATTGATGGCATAGAGGCGAGACAACAACAACACGGCGACAAACAAATAAACGAAGCTGGACACCACAGAAGACGCAGTGGAGTTGATGGAGGAGGAGGAGCTGCCGGAAGGAGAGTAAAAAATATTGACAATAGCTCACCCTATGAAGTTTATCCACACAAGAAGAATAACAGACAACGCGACAATGTTAGTCATCGTAATGCATTTGGACCGAATGGCATGGACGATGGTGATGGTGGTCTTGGTATAGATAATGGTGGTGATAGGGGTCGTGGTGGTGGCCATGGTCAGGGCAACAAGCGACGTAATCGTCTAAATGAAAACCGACCCGAACATCAACGGAAACACCGTCATCGTAAACGCAATCGCTCGAATTCGCCCAAAGACAACCTCTCGCTGTGGATCAACGAACAGCAGCTAAAAATGTTAACGGGTAAAGTATGGCCATGGCACAAACGAAGAAACGAACAAAGTGCTAAATTTATTCTAAAAAACATGTGGTTTTCTTAGCTCTATTCTTTCCTCAAGGTTATATCCAAGATCGGGTCTATGCCATACACAATGGGCATGTAATGAACGATATACGGGATGGGCGGATTTACGAGTATCTCATTATACCGCCCGAGGTGAATCATGTAAATTTTACCTGGAAATCTGGACCGGCAAAATATTTCTATCATTTCGATTTGCTGGAATCGATGGATGAGAATATTTTAAAGGCGCCAACGGTTTCGATTAAAATCAAGGGTCGCATACCCAAAGAGGAAAAGAGTGAGTAAATGAGGATCGTCTGTATTAAATGAGTAAATTTTATTTGTTGTAATTTTCTTAAAGATTTCAGCGTTTTCCTACCTTGCAGTGGCAATAACTCTGGCACGGCCATGTTCAATGTTGGTCTCACCATACACAATGGTAATAATGTAACGCTGCCCGGTACTCCCATCCGTTTGCATTTCAAAAAGGAGTGTGCACATAGAGGTGTGTATGACAACCCCGACACGACAAATCCCACACAAAACACCTCTCTCCAAGGTAGTGTATGCTCATAATCCTTTGCATCCCCTTCCAATCCTCCTCCTCCCAATAATGGTCCTTGGTTTAACAGACTGGTTTTTCTCAAAGGTGAAGTGTCGGACAATAAAAGGGAGTGTGAAAATAAATATGGACCCTGGATAATTTGTCGCCTCCTCACTGCCACAACTCTGTGTTTCCTTATTCTTATTTTTGATTAACATAGTTTTATAAAGGGAACTACTAAATGTCTACGAAAATCCTTGGGGTGTCCTCAATAGTCACCTTCATTTATCCTCGAATTCGAATGAAGTTCTGAAAGTTTTGTCGGTCACCTACTGGGGCCATGATATATAAACGCTGGTAACGACATACAAGGTCATCGTTTGTTTCTGGCACAACTAATACGCTCTCAATTCGTATCGAGAGCGTATTGTCCCCAGAATCTTAAATAAACGTCTACCAGCAAAGCCCTCGCGGCATCATTTACTTAATTTTCCGTCCGAGCCTACAAATCTGGTTGCTCAAAAAATGTATCTTTATCGTCTTTGAAATGATTTTTTGTAGCCAGATGCGGTCACTAGTTTATACTTCCATCCGCGCAATTTCACCAGAAACCACAATGGTATTATGTACACTAGAATACTTTACTAAGACTGAAAGACCCACTTCTCCCTCAATTAAACTGGCGAGCATATAGATTTCGACTAGAATACGTTCATATCTAAAACTGAAAATTTGTAGGGAGATCCTCTCCATCTGGAGCTCACGATCTCACCTTGCCCATGATGAGATGAACCTCGCTCTCCGAAAGCAAATTCGCGTCTCACCCCACGAATTGGCGAAGATACGAAACGGCACGTTTGTAGTGCTTCGCATCGGATACTTCTCGGGCATTTCCAACTTTTGAGCCGCTGTCCGTTGCTGGGGTCTCGATAGATTCCACATTGTCAGACATCGCTTCCATCGCAGTTTCCCTTCGAAGTTTATTGTCGGCAAGTGCCGACACAGGACCTGTTGGAGTCAGACTTGAAGTTGGTCGGTCAACAAGGTCTACACTTCCTCCGTTGAGGCAACAACAATCCCCCAGTGTAGACTTAACCGGAATCACCGTGGTGTCCAGCTCATCATCAGTCAGGACAAGATTTAGTAGCAGTTCCTCCGGAAGCTTATCCCCACTTTGCTCTTCCAGTATAAGCCCTACTCTGCACCTCTAAACTATCGCGTGTAGGTCGTCCCCTTCCAAAACTAGAGTTCTATCAGTCATAGACTGATTTGCACCTAAATCGGCGAGATATGCATTCAACCTTACACATACACATCCTCAACGATAGGAGCCAACGTCATGATCGCACAATGAATTTGGGCAGTTGGTGGTCGGAATTTAATGTCCAACAACTTGCACATTCAATGACATTATCATCTCAGCAGTCCATGTGGAGAACAATGCTGCCGAATGACGTGGCAGTTATTTTCATATTTTCATTATCCTCATATTCCCCTATCGGAACTGTTTTATGTCATAACCGTTTCTGGTCAATTTGTGTTGTTGTACTTACGGAAACCACCTTGATGATTTGCAACTGGATAGCTTTCCCTGATGCTGGGAAGGACTAATGCCTCAACAGTATGACTAAAGTGAAATCGGCCTGTATGATTCACCTCGCATGGTTTCAGTAGCGGGATAACTCCGTTCATTGCCCAGGCTTCGGGAACGATGGCTATCGGCAATTGAGGATTTTGGTCGGTAACTCAACTCCGGGCTCGTCCAGCTGTATCAGCATGGATTTTTCTGTTGACTAAAGTGAAATCGGCATGATTCACCTTTGCTGGGATCCTTACATGGCTTCAGTAGCGGGACCACCCTGCCCATTGTCCAGGAACGATGTTGCTATCGACAAATTGAGGATTTTGGTCAGGTACTAAACTCCGGGCTATTTCAGCATAAACATGGAAACATTCCGTCAATGCTTTAGATGACTTAACATTACGGTTGACGTAATGGGGAAAGAAATCTTATACGACGTAGTGCTCCTCGCTTCGACCTCTTGCATTTGGCATGATCGACAAACTCAAACCCAAATTGAAAATTCTGCTTTCGCTTAGAAGGTTGTTAACATCTCAAATGCCGGCCAAATCTTATATGTTATTTATCCAGATCTTTTTTTTTCCTCTGGTAGGTCTTCCACCCGTTGAAGTAGTCTGTACATATCGTTTCGCATGATGTGGCCAAGATGTGCAGTTTTTCGTTTTTTTACTACATTAATTATTTTCTTATCGGGGTGTATTCTTTGTAGTACTTCATTGTTTGATACAAAGTGTGTCCATGGTATTTTAAGTATAAGCCTGTAAGTCCGCATTTCAAAAGCCTGCAATTTATTTTATATCAACCGCCTTCAAGGTCCATATTAATACAGCGTACAACGCAGCTTGGTTTTCTATATTTATGTCATGGTTCGTAACAACTTTTTTATATTTGATAAAGGCTTCTCTTGATATTTCCATTCGGTTTCATATTTCGGAAGAATTATCCAGCTTGTTGTCGTAACATAAAGATATAAAAATTAATTATTAATTAATCTGTATTCAGTTAACTTTATTTACCTTATCCAATATTGATGGCGTCGTTTTCAGTTGGAATCTCTTCTTATTTCAATAACTCCACACTCACATAATTATTATCATGTCTTCTGTGCCATAAATCCAGTATTTCGTAGAAGAGTCTGAGTCAGATAAGTACCAAATTATAAGTAACAATTATCGCTATTCATTGAATTCAATTTCATTTGAACTAATTTCCTTATATCTCACATTTAAGCACAGGCATATGTACTTGACCCACTAGAGCATTGCAATTAAAAATATTCAAAAAGCCTACACAATATAATAAATTAAAATCAAAAAGCATCCTACGCACTGTCCCCCATTTAACAGCAATTTTTGTTATTCCCCTTTGACAAAAAAAGCCATCCTCTCCATTCTCCATTCCAAAATTTGTCTGTCATATACATACATCCGTTGTGGATGTGGAACATGACAAGCAATTAAACAAAATTTGCTAATTTCCTACTTTCCTTCAATTAATTTATCCAAAGGTCCTGATCCCGAGTGTCATCTGAAGTGTGGTGAACATGGTTTCTGCAATCATCGCAATATTTGTCAATGTCATTCCGGTTATATTGGTCAGTATTGTGAGAAGGCTTTCTGTTTTCCCCAGTGTATGAATGGTGGTAATTGTACAGCGCCATCGGTATGCACATGCCCGGATGGTTATCAAGGAACACAGTGTGAAGGGGGTAAGTATCAATTTTTGTTTGTTTCGACGTTTAAATTAAGTTCGAGGTTGAAATTAATCTCAAATTATATAGTTTCCAAGCCTCAATTGGGGGTTATATATTTTTTTTTTTCAATTGTAAAACTTAAATTTAAAAGAAGATTATATCAAAATGTTTGAAAATTAGGACATATTTACAATAACAACATTCGTAGTATACTGATGACGATGATGATCAGACCTTAGATCTTTTTCGATATTGCAATGGCTGTCTTACATCCCACCTTAATAACTTCGGTCATTGCCTTGTAGAATGGTGCCTGCTCTGCGCCACAATCGATGCCAGTATCATGATGCTCTTGTTCCTCATCACGGAATTTTGTAATTGTTGCGAGGAGTTCCTGAAAAGAGTACAGAATCGTTTGAAAATGGAAGTTATTGGATTTTATAATTTATCTTTACGAATATAACGTATTTTTGAAATAATAATTTTCTTGATTCGAATTATTTGTAATTTGAAAATAATTTTCGATTTGGATTTCTAAATATTAAAAAAAATAATGAGGTTCGTTGTTGATGCACTGATTGGAATCAGCTCGAACACCAGACACACGGACTGAGTATCAGCGTCGACTTCTGGCACCCTTGCATAGTAGTAGAAGTTTTGGCTTTCGCAATAGTGTACATCCTTACTCAATTTTCCCAGTCGTACTTGGGCTACTCTGAGTTTTCTTCTCCAGTGCAACGTTGACTTGGGCCACTTGAGATTCCTCTTGATTGAAAGGAATTCCTTGTCCGCTACGTTATGTCTTTCCCGTTCGATGAACAGAAGTTTATCATTTTTCGGTAGATCTTCTTATCGGAGCTTCTTTGGAAATCATAAATATGGTGGTTAAATGCTCTGAAGAATCCTCTATTACTTCAACCATTAAAATCCACCTCCATGGCCTTTTGACTTGGAAGCATCGATTTGTCATTTGCCACCACGGTGTTGGGTTTTCTATCTCCATCAAGATTGTTGATCTCCTTTACCACATTTGATGATTCTCCCTAAGTTGGAGGAGTCTCCTGAATTATCATTGTTCTTTTTGTAGCAGATTTATATGTATATCTTAGTTCTTGTTTGATTCAATCTGGTTCTGGCTATGTATCCCAGTAAATAAATTCAGATATTTCACAGGCTGCATCCACAGATCTTCTGGGGAAATTTGAGTAGGTTAGCCAGGGCAAATTAATAAGTGCAGTGTGGTTTGAGGGCCTGTACCACATGCTGGGCGGACGTTCTGCACGTTGTAACCAATTCGTACCTATTACGAATTGAGACATCTGCTCTATCGTGAACTTAATTGGGCCAAAACTACTCTGCTTAGAATGTACAACAAACGTTCTTCAGCAGCGATGGATGGGTGTGAGCTCCGAAGACGGCATTCACTCTGTATTCATTCAACGCTGCGATAACTGCATCAATATGAATGCTATTAAGACCTGTCCGATAGGCAACTTGATCTATAGACACCCTTTTATAAACTTGAAACCCTCTCTGTCTAGATCATGCAGATCCTTCCTGACACACCTTGGTGGGTGAGTTTTCTCAACCATATAATAGTAATCCTGAAGCACACGAGCAGGTACTGCAACGAAAGCATATTGTTATGCTAGCGTAAGTGAAGGATCTTAGTCTCCTTATGAACATGGCCCACTGGTGTGATGAGGAGGAATTCTGCTGCAGTTCTAGGGGCATCGTTCTGACAGGTCTGAATATTTCTCCATTCCGTAGCACTAGTATTCGCTTTCCACACCGCATAACTGGCCAAAGACAGACCTATCATTTTGTATGAGGGCAACAAGGTTTCCTTTCCTGCTGAACCATGTGCTGCCGGCAATCGACTTGAGGACCATTTTCCTATCTTTGAAATTATTGCAGATAGCTGGGGTTTGCGCAGATGATTTGAACATGCTGTCGTATGTTACCCCGAAAATTTTGAGGTAGTTGATGGTCGGAACTGCATGTTCCTCGGCCTACACATTCAATGGCATTCCTATCTCTGAACATCTCTCTCTAGAAATTGCATCAATATATTGATCTTGTTGTGTTGACGCACAGAGAGATCTTCATCTCCTCAAGATATTTTTCCAAATGTACGTTCAAATGTTTAATTTCCCACTTCATATTCATGGGTTCTGAAATATGCATACCTTATCGGGTTGTGGTGACTCCATAATTTGTCGGAGTTGTTCGTTATAATGTTCCACAATGACTGTCTCAACAGCAACTGTACATGCCATAGCGGCTTTTTCACCCATTAAGGCAGTACCTAGAAATACAGAACAAAATATTAAATTTAAATATTCCTTATTTGGATTTTCATTTTCAACTCACCTGCCCCTAGCAAAAACCCAGCAACATTCCATATAGGTGTCATAACAGTTGGTCGTACCCGATGTTTATTAATGAGTTCTTCAAATTGACGACGATGTCCCTTCTCTTGTTCCCACATATGGGCAATTGTCTTGCCCATGGGACCGTTGCCCAAAACAGCCATTTGTCCAGCATAGATACGATCAGCACCTAATTCTCCAGCATGATCAACACGTATGATTTCATCTGTCAATTGTGTGGGACGTTTGGGTGGCGACGACGCTGAATAGCAACGTAGGGCATAGTTGACGCTGCGATAGGAGGAGGGCAAGGGTTTCAAATTGCTGAGCATTTTTATTCTGAAAAAAAATAAAAGAAATTTTATTATAAAAAATGCTGATTTAAATTTACAATATTCCGAAATTCGGTAATTTTTAAATTAAGAGGTATATATTTAATATATTTTATATTTTATTGTTGTATTTTAGGTATATGCTCCCAAAAATGCTTAAATGGTGGCAAATGTGTTCAGAAGGATAAATGCGAATGTCGTCGAGGTTACTATGGGCTACGCTGTGAAATTTGTGAGTTAGATTGCAATTTAATTAAATGTAAAAATTTTAACGAATTTTCAAATATTTTTTATCGTTTTTTATATTCAGCTAAATGTGAAATATCCTGCATGCATGGTGGCCGCTGTATTGGCACAAATTTATGTCGCTGTGCCGAGGGTCTCAGTGGCAATCATTGTGAAATTGGACGACGCCTCCGAACAAACTGCAAACGAAAATGTAAACATGGCGAGTGTATGCCGAATAAGACATGTAAATGTAAGGAAGGCTATTATGGACGATATTGCAATCAGCGTAAGTGATCGGAATACTTTTCTGATAAATTGATTATTTAAAATATATAATTGTTCTTTATTTTGCAGGCGTTAAAAAACATTGAACCCATATGAAGATCACAGATGTTCGGGTCAATTATAAACAGAATACGAAAAACAAAAAACACCAATCAAACTTAGTTTAGTATCTTAAGTATATATATTTTTTAGACAGCCACCGAATTTATGGATTTGTGGACATTGTGTTGAAAAATCCATTCTATATTATTCTAGGTCTCTATGCTACTTGTGTAATTTTTTCGATAAAACATTTTTATAACAAAACTTGTGATAAATTATTTTTTTATTTAAATATACATCTAAAATATATTAGATTAGATTTTGTTCGTGCTCAAAGTGGATATTAAAATGGTTTGTATACAAATTTAAGTTTTAATTTTTAATATTGAAATTATTCGGAAAGTTCTTAGCTTAGCACAAAAAGCGCGGTAAAAAGAGAAAAAAAGTTAATTGTTTTGGAAACTTCCATCTCTGTTATGAACACATCTTAAATTTTGCTTCGATCTGGCAACTCTTTCATATAGAAACAGGTGTTCAAAAAAGACACATCCGCAATTTTTTACAACGAAAGATCGCATTTCTAACTTTTTTCTGTTTTTACCGCGCTTTTGATGCTAAGCTGAGTACATTCCGAACTACCTTAGTAGAGGCCCTAACGTGCGACCTTTTATGTTAATTTTTATCTTTAACCCTAACAAATTTTGAAAATTGAATAAATCTATAAAATTTTTAATGCTGGGTATAAATGGCCAAATTAGTGACTACATACCCCTTTATCGTGACTTCGCGTATTTCAATATAAGCTATTCAAGAAGAGTATCCCTGACAGGTGGCATTCTACCTCTCCTGGTTTTCCAATATATACAAATGCCTCCAAGGCACTGGTAGAAGTATTTACTCTGTGGAACTAGTTATAAACAGCATGGAGAAATACGAGTATGAAGGACCATATCTTAGGATACTACTCTAGCGATTTTAACATGATTGAATTCTAAATGTTCTGGGTAATTATAGTCACATTAGAGGCTACATACTCCCCTATCTTGACTTCGATGATTTCAAAGTAATTACTCCATGCTGAGAATCTTGGACAAGTGTCTGGTCGGTCAATATACACCTAAGTCACGGTAGATTGGTTCCAGAAGAAGCCGTGTAAGAAAAAACCGCGTAAAAAAAGATATTGATCTTATACATAAAGGGAATTCCCCTAAATTAGTGCTATTCACATTTGCTTTGACCAGTAAAATTGTTTGTACGCGCTAAAGGGGAATTCACTTAAATCTTTAAGCTAGTGTTCGCAAACTATCGATACTATCGATGGTTTCAGACTTTTTTCTTTCATAAATATTTTTTGTGATATGAACATACTTCGCAAAAATTAAATTTGACAAAAAAAAAATTAAGTACATAAATTTTCAAATCGTGCAAAATGGAACAAAATCGTCTAAAAAAATTAAAAATATTAAATTTTCAAACCGTTTTATATCAAAACCGTGTACAAAAAGACCGTGTAAAAACAGACTTAGGTGTACACAAATTGATGAAGGTTCTCGTGCTGGTGTTTACTGTGAGGAAATCTCTTTATACAACAGATAATGCAAATATTAGCAATCACAAAGGACCGGCTTCGTGAATAATAAATTCAAAACTGGATCATGACTGTAGAATTCCTCTACATGTATTAAGCTGAATTGCCAAACTTTGTTGGGTTCAGGACATAGATATACGGTTAATTAAATGATTCTCGTGTGATTCAATCTGTTTCTGGTCTTGTATCCAAGTTAAGAAATGCAGCTATTTCCACAGGCTGCAGCCACAGATATTCTGGAGAAAGTTTTGTAGGTTTGGCAGGGGAATTGAATAAGTGCGGTGTGGTGGTCATGCCCAATACGAATTGAGACGACTGCACCATCCTGAACGTAATTGAGCCAAAGCTCAATTGACAATTTGAACATGCTCTCAAATACGACACCGATTAGTTTTTGGTGGTCGGAATTGCATGCCACTCGACATGTACATTCAATGCCATTCTCCTCTCCGCACTCCATGTGGTGAATAATGTGGATGAAGATTTTGTGGCAGATATTTTCATATTTATAGCGTGAAAGAATGGTGCTAAATCGGCGATATATTTGTTCAACCTTACAAATATGTCCTCAACGATAGAGTGACAGTCGTTCGATCTTTTAATTAAGGGTTCATTTGCAAAAATCGCAAAGGACAGCTACAAAAGGACAGGCATGAGATGGTATGGGGAAACTGGGTGAAAAGCTTAAATTCAGCAGGCCGGAGATCTCTATAAGTTTCGAAATTCATATGCTCATAATTACGTTAATTATAGACCGATAACGGTAATATAAGGAGTTATTTCCAAGAACATGTCAATTTAATAGAAATTGTTTTACACAAACAAACATAGACAGTTTTTTAGGTTGCCAAAATTGCAATAAATTAAATTAAAATATTACTTTGGGCTCTAATAGTACGTTTACATTTAACCGGATTTCGTTAACCCAGTGGGTTCCAATTGTCATTTCCTTTGCATATATGTCAAATAAATCCTCATAAAGTAGGTTAACCCGGTAAAAAGTTCTAATGTACAAGGAGTTTAATGGTCCAAGAATAAATACAATTTTAAAAATCTACGGCTCAGATTCTAATATTCCGGCCAAAAGTATTAATTTAAAAATCTACAACTTGAACTCAGATAGTCATTTACAAACAAATACACCTTGGGTGGTAATGTTCCCTGAAAAAATATTAATTTAAAAATCTACGCCTTGGGCTGTAATGTTCCCTGAAAAAATATTAATTTAAAAATCTACGCCTTGGGCTGTAATGTTCCCTGAAAAAATATTAATTTAAAAATCTACGCCTTGGGCTGTAATGTTCCCTGAAAAAATATTAATTTAAAAATCTACGCCTTGGGCTGTAATGTTCCCTGAAAAAATATTAATTTAAAAATCTACGCCTTGGGCTGTAATGTTCCCTGAAAAATATTAATTTAAAAATCTACGCCTTGGGCTGTAATGGTCCTTGAAAAAATATTAATATAAAAATCTACACCTTGGATTCTAATAGACATTGAAAAATATTTTAAAATCTACGCTTTGGACTCTAACAGCCCCTGAAAATATTATTTTAAAACTCTACGCCTTGAAATCTAATAGTCCTGAAAAAATATTATTTTAAAAATCTACATCGTAGGCTCTAATGGTCTCTAAAAATATTCATTTTGAGTTTTACGACTTGAACTCAAATATACCTTCAAAAAATATAATTTAAAAATCTACGTCTTGGACCCCTGAACAAATTTTACTTAAAAAATCTACGCCACGGACTACAATGGTCCTTGAACTCAAATAGTCTTTCACAAAAATATACGCCTTTTCCTTGGCCTCTGTTGGTCCTTAAAAATATTTCTTTATAAATCTACACCTTGGACTCCAACAGTCCTTGAAGTACATAAATATTAAAAATCTACTGTTTGGGCTTCATGGCAAAGGTGTAGAACCGTAATAAATAGTTGTTGCACATATCCTACATAGTAGTGCCGTCTCCAGGTGTATGCATTGTTTTTGTTTATATAAGACTCGTGAGTGAGGCATATGATGAAATTCGTAAAAGCTATAAGCTAAACGATTTTGCTTATAAAAAGTAAGATTTAAAAAAAAAATAACCATGGATCACATTAAAACTGTTGATCTTATTTCAACCACAATCATGTTTCTACTGGATTTCCAGCAAGAAAATATTACATACTGCCAAAAATGTTCCAATTCACTACATAAGTTTTCACCCCACTGATAGGTAAGACAATACTACGCCGCCAACATCAATTTTCTTATGCAAATATTTCACCACTACATGCAATATGTAATTCGTTATATTTAATATCAATTAAATTTCAATTACAATTTATACTTACGGTTTTGTAAATAATATTCAATAGATTCGTGTTAGCAAATACTTCTGTTTCACCGCACACCAAAACAGCTGTTCAAAATAAATAAATATTGACACTCTGCTTGCTCTTCTCCTGGCATGTGTGCAATTCACACTGAATTGATAGCCCCTAGGGCGAACGCATATTCTATTTGCAAATAATTTGCAATATATCTATCCTTTTCTATTTCTGTTTTCCTGCGCCACCGGCTTATTTCACAACAACAATAATCTCTTTTTTTTCTAATTAGTTTCTCTTTCGCTCTCTTCCAATTACTTTGCTCGTTGTTGTTCGAACGGTCGGTTGTCTTATAATGTGTTGTCGGTTATTTTGTGAAGAAAAAGTGTAAAATTTATGAAAATAGTAAGAAAATATATAAAATAATATCTTTAAAATGTCACAATTATAATGGCCATTGTTTATTTCGTGAAATAATATTGATGAGACCTGCATAATTGCTGTTTGTTAAATGTCGTTGAATATGCAATGATTTTGTTGTTGTGATTTGTGCAAAAGGGGATGTCTAATTCGATTTGTGTGTGTGGAGTTCGCGCGCATTTTGTGCAAGAATGTTTTTGTATTTGTGAAGGTCGTTTTGATTTTTCATTTTCGGTTTCCTTAATAAATTTGTGTGAAAATTTGAAAATGAAAAGAAAAAAATATTAAAAAAATTTATTTACGTCAGTGATTCGGTGCTATGACAGCTATGAGTTATGTTTGTAATTAAAAATTGGCCCTCTCAAATATATTCTATTCTCTGGAAAAAATGTAAGATATATTCTGGTCTCTGGTTTTTTAATTATTTTAATTGGAAGATATTAATTTTGTACTGTTGGTCTTTGAAAAGATGTTAATTTTTTGATAACAATTAATTGTTTAAAAATATTTTTTTAAAAGGCAACAACTGGAGTCTCAAAAATATAATAGTCCTTATAAATATATTATTTTAAAA